>NC_031769.1:96490577-96598604 GCF_001522545.3 Parus major
TATATATATATATATATATATATATAAACAATTTTGGAGAAGAATCGAACATAAACATTAAATATTTTGTGCAACAACTAACTGCAACACACAGGCTTAAAAGCCCATTCAGAGAGTATTGTCCCAATTAGCTACTAGAGTATTTATATAACCATTAAACATGATAAGAAATATAATATCAACAAAGCCAAGAACTATTTAGTTAAATTTTTATTCTTCCTAGTGGTGTTCTTCTGATGCACAGTTTTCTTAGTATCTCCAATATAGCATTATTTGGTCATCTAATAAAACGTAATCCAAAATAATCCTCCATTTTTTACAGAACATAATTTATATGAACCAGTATTTGCCATTTCTGATTGAAAGAGTAGAGTATATTTCCGTGCCAAAAACTAGATATTTTAGCTTTGCTAATTAACTGTATGAATGATAGGATGATAAAATCATGGATGAAACTGAGTTGGAAGGGACCCATCAGGATTCTTGAGTCCCATTCCTGTCCTTGTGGCAGGCACCCCAAGAATCACACCATGTGCCTGAGAGTGCTGTCCAAAAGCTTCTTGAACTCATAGTTCTGCCATATAATGGTAGAAATTACAATTCTACCATATAATTTACTCCAGAGAGTAATGAAAAATCTTAAAATAGAATAAAAATAAATAAACCAGCCATTGATATTTTCCCATCAAACAGGTTGGAAACTCATCTTTATCATTCATTCAGTATTAATTCATTCAATAGTAATACTTAAATTTTTTAAAGCAAATAACCATTTATGTGGAAGACCACTCCTGTAACAAAGTCCAGGTCCTGGGTGTTAAATTACTTTTAATGTAATGTATATTAATTTAATTAAAATCAGCTTTAGAATATTAAAATAATGTTATTTCATTATGGTGTGTCAGAGGTATTGATCTCAAAAAAATAGTGGGTTTTTAATTTATTTATTATTTTTTAATTAAGGAAAGTACCATTTCAGTGTAATAGACTGGAATATTGCAACTGTTGTACTGAATACAGTGTATGGAAATTTTAACTTTTTAACTAGGTCATTGCTAATGGAAAATATAACTCCTTATTCCCTCTTTTTCAGTTTTCCTGCTTTCTTTGCTGTAATGATAATTGAGTTTTGACAGGTCTGGTTGGTTTTGTTAATTTTTGATCACACCCTTTTTTCCTTTTGAACTTCTAATAACCTTCCTTACATTTCTTCAAACATCAGTGCTGATGACCAGTACAAGACTTCTTAGACCATTATCAAGGTAAACCCCAGGAGCTTAAAAGTGCCTTTCAGACAGGACTTTTGTGGGTTTTTTTGAGATGAAATTATTCAGCCAATAAGAACAACATTAAATCTGCACCTGAGGACTAAAAGGACTAAAAGTACCAAAAGCTGTTCACGTAGTAAAAGACATCTTGCATTAACATCCACCACATTAACATCCACAACAGAAGGAGTATCTGCTGATCATGTTTGTTCACTTTCTGGACATTTGCACATTATTTCATTTTTATAAATTTCATTCATAAACCTGGAGCAGAGCATGGATCTAAGCAAAATGCCTCATTGTTAGGATAAAAGGCTTTGGTAACTAGGTGAATTTTTAGGACATGGTTAAGGTAAAATATACTTTAAGGACATAGTACTTTTTGCCACAAATACTTGTGAATCTTGAGACATATATCAGTAAAGCAAAATCTCACGCATAGTGTCTATCACCTGAACAGCAGGTCCCTTTCTTGTCATTTTAATTGTGTCATTACATTATTAATCCAGCTTCCTGCAGCTGAGCATCCCTTGGAATGCTGAAACCATGAGGGAGCTGGCATTTAAAAGCTACTAAGAGGTAATGAGATATTATTATGATGTCATTTAAAAAGAAGGTTTACCATAACACATAGTTTTCCACTTAAAAACTATTTTTTTTTTGTTTGTATAGACAATTTATTTTTCATTCCCAAAAGAAAGCATGGTATTAGTGAATATTTTTTACTGTTGCCTCTAATACTTTTTCTGTTCTATATTAAGTATTAAATGCAATACAAACCTGTATGATTTTAATATTTCAATAGAATTCTCATTTTCTATTATAACATGAAATAATAGAGCTTGGCATTGTATGTTAATTGAAGTACTTGTGTGAAAAACAACTTAAGATCTAAATGACATGGAAAATATGAACAAATCTCATAACATTGACTAAGATTTTTTTAAATATTAGGCATTTTGTACTATCTATATAAAATATGCAAAATTCAGGGCTTTTTCAGAGGCCAAATTTAATGCTTTTTATAGGTTAATATGGTGTAAGAGGAATTTCAGGTTGAGCTGAGAAAGGCTCATTTTCTCCAAGACTGGATCTTTTTAACCAATAGTTTTAAGCCCCTATATGTGTATTCATTATCATAACTGGTACAATTAATTCACAATGCTTTTGCATAATATTTCTATCTCAAATATTAGCTCTGTTAAATATATTAACATTAATATAACAATAAACCAGTCATACTTCATTTGTCTTTTGCTTGCTGTATTTCTTAAATACCTTAAAATAATGTTCTGCATAGCAATTATTATATATTCTTCCAAATTATTCTGAAAAATCTTGGAGTAAAATATTTGAAGAGAATAGATGAGGGTTTTGGTTTTTTTTCTTATGAGCTTGAAGCTGTTTTTGCAGGAAAGATTCAAGTTTTGAGCCTTCAGTGGTGCAGGAATTTTGCCAAAACAGGAGGGAGAAAAGGAAGAATAGTTTTCTTGAAGGTACTTAATCTGCATATAGATAAGCTTCTTCACTTTGCAAATCATAAATATCAATCATTCATGTTCATCAGTGTCTCATACATATTCATTAGAACAAACTGTTATGCATGATTAAAGCTGTTACAAAATGACAATACTGTGTTTTGTTTTTATCTTAGGCTTCTGTGTACTGAAAACTCTGCTGGCTGTTTCCATCTCATAATCTGGCAACACTTTCTGCTATCTACAAAGAACCAAAACTCCATATGAGCTTGCACGGATTTGCACTCTGAATCTAAACTACTTAGGACTTTTTAAGTAGTTATAAAGGGATCATGAAGGCTTTATATTTTTTGAGCAAAGATTTCAGCAGTGTTCAAAGGCAAGTTCCAAGCTTTTATGGATTAACTAGAAATAAGTGTATTTAACATGTTTATTTGCATGCAGGTACTGGGAGGAATGTTGTTACATGAGAAAGTGCAAGGGCATTTTCCTACTTTCCCTCAATGTTTTTTGTGGTTTTGTTGTACTTATACTTTCAAGTTGTACTTTTACTTTCTGAGCTTCCATTTGGACTTCCAGCCTCTGTGGGCCTGTGGGCAAAGAAACCCTGTGCCCTTCTTTTGCCTAAACACTTATTTCCTAGGACATTGATTTGTCATTTCATTTCTTCAGTCAGTTGTGTAGAATGCAAAGCTTTGCTGATTTTACTAGGAGTAAAGCTGGGAAAGACAGGCCCAGAAAGTACATGGACAGGTTTGTGAAGCATTCAGAATATACTGCCTATCTCTTTTTTGATCTTGGAAATTTAGAAAGCATTTGTTTAGTACCCAGGCATTTTCTCTAAGACTGCTTCTTCAAAAGATATGGGTGATTTGGTTGTCAGCTGAAAAAAGCAAGCACTTCAAATTTTGGCCTGGAGGCAAATGTTTTACACAGGCTGTCTGCTCTAGATGTTCTCAAACATAAAATTGATAATCCAAATTAAATTAGAAGTGAAAAGCAGTTTTTTATTATTTCACTTGAGTAAAGAATGAAGAATACATTGAGTGACTAGTATTTCCTTGACAAAATACTTCCAAATTTTTGCCATTATAATTCCATTATAATGACCATTTTTTGCCTAAAAATGGCAAGTGTTTTCTAAGTGAATTAGTGAGACTAAAAAGAATGTTTTGCATTAAACTCAATCCCAGATGATAGAATTTTATTTTTTAATATTCCAGCATTAACTAGAAACTACATGTATTTCTCTGTATTTTTAACCTATAAAACTGGAACATAGATGTGAAAACATATACAAGACTGAAGATTCATATGGAAAGACAGAAAATACAGGTATTTTCTATGGCAATCTGATCAAGGCAGAATCTGGTGATGGTAGCCCATCACCTGTTTGATATATAACCTCATTTGGCTGTCAGTTGAATTTTCTACTCTGCCAAAGGAATAATAGTCAGGGTTTAGCAAGCCTTAAAATTTAGAAAGTTTGTTTTGAATCTAATATAAGTTTCTTTAGTTATAATATAAATTCAAGTTCCTTGGACTGTTAGTAGAGCAGATGAATAGCTGCTTATGATCTAAGAGCCTTGATTCACATTATCCAGACTTAAAAAGTTAAAGTCTTAGAAGATTTCCTTAGTTAGTTGTCTTCTATAGATATATGATAATTTTTCTCACCTTATTCTAGCCCTTCTTGGAAAGTTTATATCTCAAGTTAGTCATGGAATTCCAGCCACATCTTAATTTGTTTAATAAAAAAAAAACACCAAACAATTTTACAACTTACAAATAAAGAGTTTTTTGTATAACCTAGAATCTTACTTGTCTTTCTCGTAACATTGTGGTAATATTGTTTCATACTCAGCTTTAACTCTGCTATGGCCTGAAGTTAACTTTTGGCAACTTGGTGTCAGTCATCCCATATCCTTTCATTTAAATACGTACTTTTATTGCATGTAGAACATTGAATCTTATTGTAAGTATATTTTCTATGTAATTTTTCCGATGTATGGATATCTCTCTGAAGACTAGTCCTGTCTGCCACTAAGCCTGCATGAATTCACTGTCATCTGCAGATTTAATATAAATGCTATTAAGTCTTTAAAAACATTAATGAAATTTTGAATCAGATTTAAAATCTGAGATATTCTAAATTTTTCTGTATCCTTACAGGTTGTCAGGAAAAAGTACAAAATTATTTTGAATATATTGTTAAAATATATTCAAGTATATTAGTCGGTAGTAACTTCAAATAATCTATGTGCTTTTAATATGCCTATGCAATCATTTGAGATACATTTTCAAAAGCGTTACTCTGGAGACTGTATATTAATAGATAAGTCAATATGCATGATACCATTATACTGTTCTATCCATAGTCTTTTATCCTTTTATGAAAAGCAAAAAAGATCCTTTGAAATGCTTTGTCCTTCACACTTCTTTTTATCGCCTTTTAGGTGTCTCTAAATTATTTCTTTCACTATGGAGAAAACTATTTTTAAGATTATACATTTACAGCTTTCCCCTTTTTAAGGTTATACACTGTATCTCTGCTTTTCCAAAAGCTTGATTCTTCAGCTCTCCTCATCATTTTCTCAAAGATAACAGTACATGACTTTAAGCTTAACTCAGCCACTTCATCTCCCTAAGTATTCTAAGTTAAATTTCACAGAGCCAGCCAGATACCAAAAAGTGTATTTGGGTAGTTTCTAACCTTTTGGTTTAGCCTGGTCTAATTTCTTCTATGTTAAATTAGGACATTAATTGTGTCTGCTCACATTACCATAATTTTTCCTATAATAGAACAAAATGGAATGTAGCATTTCAGCCTTTTTAATAACACAAGATTTGTGTGTGTATCCCTACTGGCATGATGCTATAACTTTTTGTCTATCTTATATGTGGGGAAAATAATATATTGCCAGCTGGTACAGCTATATTTGTTCCCAGTGCTTTGAAAGTAAATTAGAAACAAAAGTTTTAATTTGATAGCAGAATCTGTAAATTGAAAGACATGCCACTAGTTGTTTAATATTTCTATTTAGAAGTTTTACTCTTTCATAAATAAATTAGCCACTACAGCTGGAGAGGGAAATTTAAAGGTGTTTGAAGCACAGTTGGATCACAGTATTTTCTCTGGAGGAGTAATTTTAGTCTTCTGTCATCAAATCCTTTTCAATTTCCCTTCAGTTAAACCCAGAAAAATCTTTCTGTTCAGAAACACTCAACAAGTCTACTTAGTTGCTTCTTAACCTCTGCCTGGTAGCACCAAAGTGGTTCAGAAAACATGAAATATTGTGTCTATACGCTACAGACCTTGAAAGGGACATCCACAGAATCCATCTATATTATCAAGACATTTCCTATTTGCAGCAGTCTGCACATAAAGTTGAGTTCTTTCTGCACATAAAGGAGTTCCATTTCTTTGGGCTTCAAAGACTAGGCTCAGTCAAAAGTGAGATGCATAACTGTGAAAAGCTCTGAAATTGGGAAGGAAGCATTGTTGTTATGATCCCATAAGTAGAGAGAAAAGAAAAAAAAAATTGAAAAAAAAAAAAAATATAAGACATTTAAAAGCTTGGCTCCTGTCTTCTCGAGACATTCAAAGCCATATCTATTTTTCTCAGAAAATTTTTGAGGAGCTGTGGTATAGAATGCTTTTAGTGTGGCACTTCTATAATATTAGGTGTCTTAAAGGTTCATATGAGTAAATAGATGGCAGTATTTCATAAACCTCTAGCTAGTTCCGTATGGAAAAATACTTAGATTCCTAAGTTATTATAGGCCTATGATCTACTCCAGTTTTGTTTTGTTTTGTTTTACCTGAATGATTTCAATTAATTTTCCAGGATTAATCTAGTATAATATATGATAATCTGGGATTAAATCCAGGTTCCTTGCAGAAGCATACTCTAGTTTCTAATTAGAAACAGCAAAATTTGAATAAAAAATTAATTAAAGTTTATGATGGAATTAATAAATAGAAGTTCTGACAGTATTAGAGACAAATGAGTATTTAATTAAAATTAAAAAATAAAAATGAAACAATTGGGGCATTAAAAAGATAGAGTAGATGGTGAGAGATGAAGAAAAGCAGAGAGGATAAAGGAGACATGGTTAAATGTGGGCAAATATTGGCAGAATATGACTACGGCCACCAAATTTTTTGCAGTTCAGCACCAGGAAATTGTGTGATTAAGCAGTAATCAATTAATTAGGGGTGTATAATCCGTGCAATTAATTGTATAAACACACAATTAATTAAGTGGGAAAATCATGTAGGTACAGAGTCAATTAGGTTGTAAAACTCATTATCAGTAAAATACACAGGTAATGGAGTGAAATTAAACAGGCAAAATGAAAGGATTAAAAATTAGCTGTGCAAATGAAATCAATAAATGGACAATCAACAGAAGCAGTGAATCAGTTAAGCAGCATGAAATGTAATTGCATTATTAAAAGGGCCATCAATGAATCAATAAATTTTTTTTCTCCAGAGAGTGATGTGATCATAAAGTAAGGACAAACAGTCCAGTCTTTATCAGCAGGCAGTCAACAAGGCATGAGAACAGCGAACTGGACCAGATTTAAGTGGGTGTTCTGGGTACCATCAGCAGCCACAGGAAAGTAGATTCCAGAAATATACCTTTCTTAATGTCTTTGCCACTACAGTATGCCAATGTGCTCTGTGTGAGGAATCGTTTTTTATGTATGAAAAAAAAGCCTTTTTAGAGGAAGAGTTGTAAACCCTAGTAACAGTTCTTTGCAAATCTAAAGGCATACAACATACAACATCTCTTATTTTGCAATAAATATATTCCAATATATATAGATGCAAAAAATTTCTGTAGTGAAATTATAATATGACAATTCTAATCAGCAGAAAGTAATAATAAATCTCAAGGTTGTTTCAGGAATACTTGATTTAGATTTTCAATTCTTTGTATTACAAATAAAATTTTACTATTTCCACTGTATAAGTAGTCACTCAAATATCTTCTATAGAGAGAAAATAATTTCAATATATTTTACATAAGCTACTAAGACTGTGGTCACTTTTATTTATTTATAACTTTTATAAATTTTATTAAATATTAGTAACTTTTTACAAGGCTGATCATGTCAATAAATAAATTGTATATTTAAATTAACTATTCTTCATTTTAGTTATTATTTAGTTAGCATTCTTCATTTAGTTTTGTGAAAAATAAATGCCTGATTTTGAAGTAAACTGTGAACTGTGCTTTTTATGAGAGATAAGCATTAGAGGTTTCAAATGGACTGGAAAGGGCTGTGTAAATTCCTTCATATATCTCTTCCAGTTAATTTAATTTCCTGACTTTCAAAAGTCCTGTCATTCTCACTTTGCTCAAAACTTGTCAGTGGCATTGATTTGTGTGAAGATCTTGTAATGAACATTAATTTCATGTCCTAATTTCTGGTCTTCTTAATTTGTACTTGAAACCTATTTTTGGAATTGAACTCCATTTGGAGAAGGTTAAGTACTTCCATATTGCAATATACTGTGGTACACAAAATCACAAATCTTGGAGATACCATTAAACAGGAATTAAATTCTGGAGTGCCATGCCAAAAGTTCAAGCCTAGAAATACTGAAAAATGTTGCAACATTATTCAAAATATTTAACTACCAAGCTAAGGATTTCAAATTCATCATTGAGGTGAAAGATACCACAGCATCACTAGTGTGTGGAAATGCTGAACTAAAGCATTCAGTCTGACTTGCCTTGCTGTGAGACAACAAGCTGCTGGTGTTCAGAAGAATATGCACAGAACCAACGTGCCCATTTAAAGCCTCATTGACTGGAGGAAGACACTTCATTCAGAGTTGTCAATAACAAAGAAAAGGTAAACATACTGCCTCTGAAGTGCAGGGGTGATACCAGAAAAACTAAGCAGGAACAGACCTAACATGAAAATTTGATATATTTTCTGCTTAGGAGAGTTTCTTCATAAAGCGCCTTTTTCTTGTGTATAAAATACAGTTAAATACAGTTAAATACAGCTACGACTCTTCAAGTTTCCTGTATACAGTAACAAATTTTTGTGTGTCTCTTTTTGCTGCTCAGTATAAGGAAGATCTGAATTCTTTGCCTTACACCAGTCTACCAATCAGATCTGTTCAAAAAACCTTTAAATAAAGGAATGTTTAAGCTTCTTAGTCCATAAGGTAACTCAGGGGATAACAACTTTGGAAAAATCTATAGGAAAGTGGAGTCTTAAAGTTAGAACCTGTTGAATCATGAGCATTGATACATCACATAATTTCACATTTTCACAATTCCAAATCAGACAGGCCAAAGAAAAATACAATTTAGTCCTTTTCCTGATATCAAGCCACCATTGCTTTCCCTAATGTCAAGACTATTATATTCAAAGAACCTGTCTTGTGATTTCCTAAATGGGAACCTCCTGGTTTGAGACTTCAAAGAACACTGGTGTGCTGAATTTAAAATTTATATTTGTCTAAGCTTTTAGGAAATGTTTGTTTCATCACAATCATAGTGAAATTTATAATTATTTCTTTAAATAGCAATAATACCCAGAGGTATGATTGAATTTAAATCTGTTTTATATATATATATATATATATATTGTATATATATATATGTATATGTATCTATGTATCTATGTATCTATGTATGTGTGTATATATATGTATAATGTATATATATGTGTATATGTGTGTGTATATATATATATACACACCTATGGAAAAATGTGTATGTGTATAGTGATGGAAAACATTTGGGTTATAAAAAACTCTGTCAAAAGAGCTGATAAACTTATACTACTAACTTAGCTATAACAATAGTTTGATATTTCCTTATAAGCTGTAGGGACTGAATCTAATTTTTTGTCATTTTGGGTGTCCACAGCTGGTTCTAAGGACAGCATTAGTGATTTGCAGAGCTTCTCAGAGGATTACAGTTGTATCAGTTGGAGTTTAGGATATTGCATTCTAAATTCCATTCCAAAATATTATTAAGTATGACTCACAAACAGCTTGAAAATTACTTGAAATATATTTCAGTATACTTCAAACAAGGATTGAAACTTCAAAAAAGAACAAAGATTAAGTAGAAAACACTTGAATCCTGACTAGGATTCTCATAACACTCTTCTGTGCTGGCAGAACATCTTGTGCATTATGTGTTACAGGAACAATTCCTACATTTTAAATTAACTGTAATATACTGTTCTTTTTCACATTTACTAATAGCAAAGAAAAAGTTATAAGCCAGAAAACAAGCAAACAAACAATTCAGCATCATACTATACTTGTCATATATAATTTTGTATATGTACTCCTTCACTCCTGAGGAAAGAATGTTTTAAAAATAATTTGAGTTCATAACTTCATTTCATTCTGTCAGTTCCCAGCTCCTGGAATCTTCTTCCTCTCAGTGATGAGGCTTAATGAGCACTTTGGTCCATCTTAGTGCAATATTCTGTTCATGCTATATTCTGAATCATTTCCACAATATAAAAAGTCATCAAAAGTAGAAATTGTTCCAGAATGGCAGTAGCATTTAGATATGCACTTAATGACACCTGTTTAAGACAACAAAGTACAACAGTTCATAGAGAGACATGTGACTTAAAAGATTTTTAACAAAAAAGCTTGGTTACTATGGGTCCACCCACCTCCAGTACAAGTGAATATATGTAAAACTATGTGTAGCTAGGTATTTAGAAATTGAAAATTTCTCACTATTAAAGATACCATGTTGCCAAGCAGGAGCTTGATCACCAACAGGGAGATTCTCAGTTATCATAAACTGTACTAACTCTGTACTAACTCTCTGAGCAGATTTTCTACTGATGTAAACCAGCACTTTGAATAGGACACTTAGAATATTTTATTCTTTGAATGAAGATATTGTGATGTTTTCATGTTACACTCCATAAAACTATACTTATAAATTTTTATTTGAAATATATAACTGTATGATCTATAAAAGATTAAAAAAAGTTTTTGAATAATCTGAGAGAAAAAACATTAACTTATAGTCATAATAAATTTTTCCCTTATGTTAATCCCATAGAAAGACTACACTGATAGGCTTAATTATTTAGGTTTGTTTTTGTTCCATTTGCATTCTGGTATCAAGGTATTTGAAGATGGCTAATTATGTTGGTTGAGCTGTTATATTTAGCATTAAAAGGAAACTTTGCCAGTTGGAGACACTAAATAGGTTTGACCAATGTTTTTTGGTGTATCAATTGTTTTCTGTTTTCAGATTGGATTCTGTCAGGATATTTAGGCACTACTCCAGCAAGACACACTAGCAACTAAATGTTCAAAGTAGGTGTTACCAGTATTAAGAGAGACTATTATCCCACATATTTAAAGTATATTTAGCTTGTCATAATATAAATATAAATATAGCATTTATTTAATTAATACCATTTTTGTTTGTACTGTAAACAAATTATCTCTAAAGTATATATTTGAGAAAACATTAAAAACATCTTCAAAAAGGGCATGAAAGGAGATCCAGAGAACTAAAGGTGATGTGATAAATCTGAGCCAAAAAAAAAATAATGGAATGCATCTTCCTAAAAGCTGTGTATTGGTACCCAGAGGAAGAGAAAATGATTAGGAACAACCAGCAGCTTGTGTCTAACCAACCTGATAATGCTCTACAATGAGATGACTGCTCCTGTGAATGAAGGGAGAGTAACAGATGTTGTTTGCCTTGACCTGATCTCCCATTCTATCTTTATAACCAGTCAAATACAGTTTGGGAAGGCTGGCTGCCAGATGCAGTAAAAATGTACTAAAATACTGGGCTCCAATGCTTGAAGTCAATGAGTAGTATAAAGTCAAACTTGTGGCAAGTTATATAAGCTGTGTTCCTCAGGGGTCAGTGTTGTTCAGTGTCTCTAATAATGACACACTTGGAGAGAGATAGTGCACCCTAAAGGATTTTTAAGGTTGACACCAAACTGTACATGGATTTTGGATGTGAGAGAAAAAGAGATTGACATTCTACAGGGCTAGGTTACTGCAGAGCAACCTTGACCCTGGTGAAACAGGCTGATAGAATCTACACCCTAAAGCTCAGCAAAGACTGATGGAAACTTCTGGTTTGAAATGACCACATGTAGGCTGTGCCCTGTTTGGAGACAGAGTGTCTCTACAAGACTCAGAAAGACCTTTTCAGGACTTGATAGTCATGGTAAACAAGCTGAATGTCTGCAGCATCCAGAACGCTGCTTTTTCTTACTTTATCCAGTATGAGAAGAGATGCTTTCACACTAGAATGAATCTAGTGGAGGACCACTGTGACGACTGGGACTGGAACAAGTATTAAACAAGGAGAGGCAGAGATAACTCATTTTTACTCATGAGGTTGGTACAGTCTGAGAGTGGAGACAGGACACAGAAAGGTGGTGAAGCCTACACCTTCAGAGATAAATAACTTGAAAAGCTCCTGAGCAACTTGATCTATTTGGCTTTGGTTTTCCAAGGTGGTCCCTTCCCTTCCATTTTTCAAGGTCCCTTCCAAATTAATTAAATATATGATTCTATGTTGTCCAGAATTTTTTACAATAATATTTAGACCCTACATAGAGCAAAAATGCTGAAATATTATTTTACAGAGCTGGAAAGAACAAATGGACTGTTTCTAAATAAATAGCTCCTGCTAAACATGTAACTGTGCTATTTGTTATGTAATGACTTTATTGAGTTGCTTTTCTTTTTTTCCACGTTTGTTTTAAAGTTAATAATCTGTGCAGCATTTTTCAACATTAGGCAGGTATTATTTTCATTTTTTAAATAGTTGTTATTGAAACTCAAAGCATAAAAAAGGGCATAGGACTCACACAACCATTACTAGAAGCGTCCTCATAGTCTGAGTGCAACACTAAAAATATTAACAGTCTTGAGTTGTCAGTTATTTGCAAAAACATACACAGTTGGGATTTGCAAGACCATTGTGTTCTCCTTCTCTTCTACTTTCCCCAAATATTATATAATGCCATTTTAATAGTTCTGGAAGGACTGTTAGCAGGATATTCTTTGCAATCACTTTTGAAGTTATTCCTCCTCATATATGATTATGTTGTGATCTCAGGAATAATCAAACATAAAATAATAGCCTGTATTTGCGAAGAGAAATCCTTAAGTGCACTGAGGTTTAACATCTACACAAATACATAGAAGGCAAAATAACATTCAATGTAAATGGTGATATTCACCCTTCATCTATTCTGCACATTCTATTCCCATGTTTTCACCCTCAATGAGCATATGCTGACAATAAAGAGTTTGTCTGCCTTTTCCACACCTTTGCTTTTTCTAGATTCATGCATGGTCAATTAGTTTTCTTCCACCTTGTTTGCTTGCAATCCATTTCTGAAGACTTCAAAAGGGTGTTTCAGTTTCTTCTTACACTGCATAGTTAGGCTGTGACCCCCATCTATACCGTGAAGGACTATGAGGGAGACTGCTTGCTAATGAATTTCACTTCCACCTGCTTTCTATTAATGAGGATTCATTCACGAATTCTCAGAGAGTCTTACAAGTAATCACTTAATTTGAAATTGAGGCATTTACTTAATGCTTATTCAATTTCCTGTGCTGAATGAAAATTCACAATTTTATT
This sequence comes from Parus major, assembly GCF_001522545.3. Taxonomy (NCBI): domain Eukaryota; kingdom Metazoa; phylum Chordata; class Aves; order Passeriformes; family Paridae; genus Parus; species Parus major. Next base: position 96,503,961 of record NC_031769.1, read on the forward strand.
TTTTTTTTAATCCATATTGCACAATGTTATTTAACCGCGTCCATTTTTTCCCTCTTGAGAATAGTTTTATAATAAGACTGAAGTGTAGTTATGCACTTATCTCAATTATGAGAAAAATGCCTTTCACAGTGTAATTATTTCACATTTAAAGTCCAACCATTTGAATTATGTCCCAAAGTGCTCAAGGCCTATTTCTTGTGTTAAGTGTTCAACTAGACAGTACAGTGCATTAATTCTGGATCATGTGTTACTGATTTGTGGGAGACAACAGCAGAGCAAATCATTACATTTCATTACAGAAAATATAGGAAATTAGTCATAATACTAGGATATGCAAACAATGCCAAACATCAACATAAAGTCCTGTAGTAGTCACTGTTCAAAGTCAACATTTTATGACTGTTTGCAAAGAAACAAGTACAGGTTGGACAACAAACTTGAAAAGCTGGTGCTAATATTTTGTGTTAGGCAATGTAGCTGAGAAAAAGCCTAATGGTAAATAAAAGGAGAATATGAATGGACATTTTTACCCTGTATAACACTGGCTAATATGGGATGATGTGAAAGGCTACAAAGTGGAGATCCACAGTATGATCAAATGCTGACCTACCTTAATTTTATAAGCAATATTTTTGTGAAAAAGTGATCAAAGCTTCTATATACTGTCCAGTATGCACTCCTTTGCTTAAAAGTTTCTTTGATTGCAAATAGACACATAGTTACAATGATCCAGCTATAACAAACATTCTTTTATAATTCCCCATGACTTTTATAAGTTCAATATCATTTGTCAAAAGGAGCTATTTAAATTCTAGTTGAATGGCTGGAGAAGAAAGTTACTGAAAAACTTGGGGTGCAAAGAAGAAAATGAGTCCCAGAGGAAAAAGAATATTACTCTACTTAAAAAATCTTAATTATTTTGAAGAAGCAAAATTTACCAACTTCTGTTTTCTTCAAAATAAAGAAAAATTATGTAAGAAAAACCCTAACACTTTTGAAAATATATATGGGTCTTAATTGGAGATGATGAGTGAAGAAAACATTGAGAAAACTGAAATGTAAGAGGCTTGCATTACTCCTCCTGTTGTTGTTATTGAATTGCAAGTGTCCAAAAAAAACCGTCTTATTCAAGAGAAATGCTTGAAGGATCTGAAACTGCTGTTAAAGTTAGGCTTAAGAATACAATTTTCCTATTGAAAAGTGCTTTGAACTGAGGACCCTTCTACTCATATTTACTTTGTTGAAAACTTCAAAAGGTTTCAAGAACAAGCATAAACTATTTTGTTGACACTTACTGTCAAACTCTTGTCAAGAGAGATTAGTTAGATTGAAAAACATTTATAAAGCATAGTAAAGCCCTGTTCTTTCCATTTGAAATAGGTGCTGGAGAAAATGGGAGATCATTTGAAAACTTCAAGAAGATGTTAGTGCTACAGGATTGATAAGTGAATAGCTGTATGGCTGATGGGAAGAGGAACTAGAGGGACAATGAAGATATATAAAAACTTTTATGATCTCTCCACCTGCACTTCTGCATGCTGCCTATGTACATATACATTTTACAACTATGTGAACAAACCCCATATTTTACAGCATATGTGCACATGGGGCATATACAAATGTATAAACAGAGTTGAAATACAGCCTAAAAAAATTATTCTCAGAATAAGATATTCTATGCTAAAGCATAAAATTATCTTGAGATAAAACATCTTCTAAAAAGAATCAGTAATACGAGCCACAAAAATACTGTCACAATCTGAGAACGTTTGCTCAGATTACTGAAGTATCAGTGAATCCCTAGATAATGTATATTACAAGTAGCTAAAAGCCATTAGATTATCTTAACCAAATTCTTGCTCTCAGGGAAAATATACATTTGGAATTTGTGTTTAAAAATGCCAAATCATTAATTCATTCTTTCTTGACCATAAATGATGTGCCTTAATGATCTTGTAAAGGACTCATTCTGCAACTGATGACATTGCCCTCCCTAGTGAAAAGTCATGTGGGTGTGAAGAGCTGGAATACCCTGGACATCTTTGTTATGGATCTGACAGAGAGACAGTGTGTATGGCACTGCTTTGTTTGTGGTGGGGTAGTGTCTCATTTTTCCTTCCCTCTTAGATATCCCATTTATCCTGGAAAGCTCTGTGCATTAACCAGACAGAACAGTATCATTCAGTTGTCTGAGGCTGAAGGACTTGCATTTATATTGTCAAAGGAAAAAGAACAAATATGCCTGTTCAACCTCAGCAATGCCAAGGAAAAATCTGATCCTCCAGCCATTTGCCTCGGGATAATTATTTTTCCTCTTATTAACTCTCGTATGCTTTAAATTATCATCCAAGATTATGGAAAACAAAAATTTCAGAAGTAAACCTACTTGAGGAGCAGCATGTCTTACCAGCACTTGTTATTTCAGCCCCTGTATTCTGAATCAATATTAGGAGAAAAAATAAGGTTGTAAAAAAATAGCTATGCAAGGATTTGGAATACTGGAAAGACACTGAGTCTGTCAAATACAGTAATCTTTCTGCATTAAAATGAAAATGATTCTGTTTCTTTCATCTTCTTTTATTTACTTTTGTCTTTCATCTTCTTCCTACCAGGAAAGAAAAAGGAAATACTCATTAAATGAGTTTATGTATGAATATATGTATGTGATATAGAATTTTTCCCCTATTAAGTCTGATGGAGATTCAGAGAAAGTTGTCTAGTATTGTGAATTCCTATGGGAAAATTACAAAAGGGAAATTTCTCCAATATCTCACCTAACATCTTTTCAATTTATTCAAGTTCAAATGATGTTAAGAAACTTTAATGAATATAAAATTCCCATTTTATTCAGTATTTTTTAATTGTTAGTTTCATTGTCTCTGATAAAAAGCTATGTAAAATTATAAAAATATTCAAAATAATTTAAAACCTTCAATATTGGTAACTATTAGATTTTGTACCTAAACTTGTCATTCTGCTTTCTTTTTATCTCCATATACTTCTAACAACTAATTTTTCCACTTAACACATTTAAAATTTTATTTCTATCCTGAAGAGTTTAGGAGTTCTACAGTCATAACTAGCTGTATGAATTTCATAACTTGGACTCTGCCCTTCATCAGTTAGGAGGTTTAGATAAAATTATAAATGTATTTCCTGTGGGGAAAAAAGATCAGCTCTTAGTTATATCTAAGCTTTCAATATCTCCAGCTATATAGATGAATTTTAGCCAGAGAGAGATTCAAAGTCTAAACAGAGATAGTACATACATATATAGAAAGTAATAATAGGAATTTTGAACCAATATTGTTACAATTTATTTTTTTCTCTCTGTAATTTCTTATTTGTTTATTAGATGGCCAAAGATTTTTTTTTCACTTCATTAGTTTCATCTATGGCAATAGCATCCAAAGGAGTAAGATTCTGATATGAGCATCTAGTGAGAACAGTCTAAGTTGTGTAAATAAGGCTGTGATCATAAACAAAATGATCACCAGAGAACAGAGAAATGAGACTGAGAAACCATTTGAAAAAAGGCTTTAATTGAGCCACAGTGGTTGAAAGGCAGTAAGAGAACAAGTTACTTAATAAAAGAGCATTAGAGTCTATGATTTCTTCATATGTTGGATCAGCATTCAGATCTGTATATGAGTAAAAGTTTGCTTTTGATTATTACAAGATCCATATTTAAAGAATAACTATTTGGGAAAAAAATAATAAAAAATTAAACAATAGAAGAATTGGTCTGCTCAAGCTATTAGAAGGAAAGCAAAATTTACTCTCAGTTTTACATAAATTCAATGTATTTATATAAAGATGACATTAGAATACAGTTGCTAATGAACTATGAGAAAAAAAATGTTAAATTACTCTCCTTTAGAGACTGATATATAGCAAACATTAATATATAACAAAATAATGCTGGCTTTATTTTTATAGCATGCGTATTTTTTGTATATTTTATTTAATCATTGGACACAGAAAGCCAAGCTGTTGTAGACAGGAATGCTCTCTCTGATCTTCTCTGAGCTTTTACTTTTTATACTCAGTGAAGAAAATAGTTGTGCACAAGATTCCACTAATGACTACAAAGTTTGCAGCACAGTCTAACAAGAGCTAACTGAGGGTGGTATTGCAGATTTGTAGTTTCTGTGTTTGATGGTTAGATGACTTACAAGTAAGAGATAAGCAGCCATACAAAAGTTAATTGTTTTTTATGTCACTGTGGTTGCAAACCCCTGACCTAGGAGGAAGAAATGAGTGTTTCCCACTGTTACAGTTTTTTAACAGAATGACTTATTGAGGGAAAGAAAAAAAAGTGTGGCATAAAATTTTGAAAAAAATAAAAATATCTCAAGGGAGTTCGAACTAATAGAGAGCTAGAGAAAGGAAAGAGCCTGACTTTTGACCTTACAAGATTAAATTGATTCTCTATTATGGTTTTATTTTTTTTTCTATAGTGAGAACTTGGGGAAAAAAAAAAAAAAAAAAGATACTTCAATTACATTGAATGTTATTATATTCCTACCATTTCTGACTGAAAATTTTGACAAAGAATTTCAGGTTCTGCAGCTTTTCTTTTACATTCTAAATGAGATTGTATGGCAAACCACAGTATATCAGTTACAGGGCACTACGTTGTCATACTCTTATTTAGTTTTATTCTGCAGCAGACACTGTGCTTCAGTTCTGGCATTTTCTGCATAATGTTCCTGTTCTCTCTTTGTGTTTATTATTTTTCCAAGATTTAAGGCAAAAAAGAATAAGGCACAAGATGAAATAAGTGAAGGTCTGGGATCCAGATTCAAATTCAAATTCATGACTGGGTCCAAACTCCCTAATTATTGCAGTGTCTATATGCTGCTTCTCAGTTTTGTTGTATGGAATGAATAAAATGGTTCTCCAGTGCAGAAATCCTGCTTTGGATTCATGTTTGAATTTTACTCGTTCAGCAGCATAAAAACATCATGCCTGAGACTCTTGTATTTGTAAAAACAAGCTAATATTCAGGACCAGGAACAACAACAACAACAAAATTTGATACAACACAAAATTCAAAAATCGTTGTTCAAATTTTGACCTAGTTTGAATGTCTTAGAGTAAAGTGATAGATCAAAGACAACATTGGTCTTTGAAAACTGATTAAACTCTAGTTATTCATGCATATAAATACAAGGAGAAAGAGAATTCTAAGATTTTTGAAGAGATACAAAGGTATTCCAGGCTTCTAAAATGCATTTATCTAAATGGCAGTCTGCTCTAAGCCTGCCTTCCTTCCTGCCTGCCTCCCTCCCTCCCTCCCTCCCTCCCTTCTTCCCAATATAAGCATTTTTATTCTCTGAGTAATTTCTTCCCACTGATTTCTTCCATCTCCTATTAAATTCAACAACAATATAAAGAAATGAGGAATTTCTTTAGCAGTGCCAGCAAAACAGCAAATGGGAAATTCAGAAACTCATCTCCATAAGAGAGCAGATAAATTTAAACAACATAGTCTGATAATAGTTCAATCAGCTCCTTTCATCAGCATGTCACTGATTTAGAACAAATTGTACAGTACCACTGCTCAGAAGTTTACCTGTCTTTTAACAATGTACTTATGGTAATTTCTGGGGGTCCTCCCATAGACAACTTTTTCCTTCAATTTTTTATGTGGAAGATGCAAAGAAAAAAAAAATTCTGTAAAAGACTCAAAGGAAAGTGTGATGAATATCTCCCTATATTCAATTTTCAAAGCTCTGGCTTTTTAAATCATATTAAGAACCCTGCTTGAAAAGTCTCCTGGTTAATTATTCACTCATATTCCTAAAATAAATACGATTTTGCTGCACTCAAGGAAGAATAATGGTGCTGGAAAATTGCTTTGATTCCTTTTCTCAATCAGAACTACCAATGTTCACTTACTAGTCTGAAATCCGGTAATTTACCTGTATTTTTACTTCTTCTCTCTCATCATAGACCTGGCTTTAATGGCATGGACACCTGATTAAGTTGACAGGACAGAACCCAACTTTATGTATAAATATTTGTTACACAAAGACATGCATTGCTTAATGTAGTCTGTTCAGTATACAATGACTAAACAGAAGAGTAAATATATTCAGGTTTATTCTTTCTCTTCCACTCTTGGTCAAATTTTTGTCCTGCACTTGCCTTTCAGCTATGTTTTTACTGTCTCAGAGTTTTGTCATAACTTTTTCCTTTGGCAGCTATTTCCAGGTTAGTTTTCTACACAAATACTCATGTCATCTTAGGTTGCAACAAATGTAGTGGCACATTGCCCCAAGAATGCATACTCTCTGTTTGCTGATGCCATGAAAAGACAACAAACCAAACAGGATTTGACATCTTTGCCGCAGTAAAATTTTCTTCTTGACTATGGTGGACATGCCTGTTGCATTAATTCTTCCTGTACACATCAGCTGTCTACAGACAGGCAGGCAGGTACCTGCTTTGTACATCTCTGAGGGCAAAATGTCAGCTGTTTGGGTGTTCTACAGGTCATATTTTTACCCCCCTTCTTCTTCAACTCACCTTTTCCTTCATTACTGCTTTCCAGTAACTAGTAAATGGGTAAAGTGACCAACCTCTAGGACAGATTTCACCTTAATTAGTTCCATTCTGTCTCCCTCTGCTTCTGTCTTCATGAGCAACTAGTTCCAGTTTCATAGCTCCTATTCAATATCCAGTCAATACAATTTTTTTACGTGTAACATAAAATACCTATTTACATTCTGCTATGCATGTTGTATGATCTCCATAAAATCCTGGGCTGGATTTGCATTGGTTCTCTTTTTTTCAGTATTGTAAATATAAACTTTTTTTTTTTTTTAAAGCAACTTCTAGGCCAGTATGGAAACAATATCATAGACACAGTTAATTTCTGAGGGTATCATATTGTTTACAGTTACTGTAGTGTGATACATGGCAGTTCAGTAATTACCATCACACCAGGAATTTAACACTTTCAAGAGCAGTGGAGGTGGAGAGCTTTGGATTTTACTGAGGATGTAAGAGGAAATCTATATACAAAGTAACAAAATTTCATACATTTTTTAGTATAAGCTGGATATATAAAAACAAGCAAACAAAACAAGCAAAATAACAATACTAGGAAGAGATGTGAAATATAGATCAGATGAAATACAAAACACTTCTGTTGGGATAGTAATTTACTGATTTTGGCTAACATGATTAAACATGTAAACAACTGACTATTGTCATGTCTATAAAATATCAGAAATAATTTAACTTAAACTGCAACTACCATTTTAAGTTTTTTTTTCTAATTTCTGTCATTTTGGCTGCTTGATGATAGGGAAAAAAGGGAAAGAAAAAACAAGTAAACAGTTTTCTAAATGTGTCCATATTTTACAACTTCATCTATCAAAACTGAACTGAAAACCACAACTGTCCAGGAATTATTCTCCTGGGAGAGGAGAATAAATAATAAATAAATAAATAAATAATAATTTTAAAAAGCATAATGTTTTCTGCAGTGGTGATGCAATACAGCTTTGACTCAATATTTTTACTTAGTTTTTTTTTGTTGTTTTCTTGCTCAGTCCAGTTTACAAAAAGTATTTCTGACATATTTTATTTAAAATTAATTTTAAATTATCAACTAAAATTACTGTTTTAAGTTGATAAAAATAGCTAAATTAAACTTTTAATACTCAAATGTTTATTGGAGTAATGGCCTCCTTGTGCCTTCTAAGGACTTTAAAATGCTTCAAAAATAGGCAGATACATGGCAGGTATCAACACAATCCTAGCCAGTCCTGACTAGAATATTGTTACCCACAGGTCACAGAATATTTCAGAGGTAACAAAAAGAACCATAAAAAAGAAAAATACACTTTGAGTTGGAGATAAAATAACTTTTTCATATAAAAAGAGCACAAAATCCCTTAAATGCCACTGGCACAATGCATTCAAATACTTCTTGCGGTACTCTAAAATCTGTTTTCAAAGAGCATGGTAGTTGCTTGTCTCATAAAAGCAAAATATATTTCCATAAGAGATTATCTTTGAACTGACAGAAACATCCTCCAAACCTAAAACCATTGAATGAGCTCTAAGAAATCCTAAAGAATAAAGGAAACAAAATAAAAAGTTAGCACTGGTCTCATTCCAAGCTATCTATGGTTCAGTTGAGGGAAAGAACTGCAGCACAAAATCTGCCATCAGAGCCTTAAGTCATCTGAGTGTGCCTAACTCCTAAACAATTGCCTTCCTCTCTCTTGTAATTGCCATTTAAGCTTTCTTTTCAGTAAGAAAAAGCCAGAGCAAGAATAGGGAAATGGAAAAGAGAGACATGGGTGATGCTCCTCAGTGACTGCAGATATAAACTTGTCTGTCAAGAAGAACAAAGATCATAAGGGAAATTACAAAGTAATCATCTATCCTTGCTAACCTGAAGCAGCAATGTTAGCCTATAGATCTGAAACATCAAATTTAATTTTAGAACATGATATTTGAAAATAGACATTTATTAAAATGTTAACTGTTATATATATATATATATATATATGCACACCTTGTTGCTTCATGTTGAGACTAATCTGAGATGCAAAACTGGAATCCGCACACTATACTTAAACTTTTCACTAAATATAACCTTTTTAAAAAAAATTGTTTGTATGCATAAATTCTGAAATTGTATGATCTAAATCTGTGTTAACTTTTCTAGAAATCCATTACTGATGTTTCCAAGCAAGCATACAGCATCTAGAAACAAAAATGAAAAAAAGATCAAATCTCTATCTTCCCATGTTCTTCTAGATACTTTAGATATGTGACTCTGCACAGGCTTTCAGAAGTTAATAATGTATTATGCAAATCCATTCACTTTACATAGTTGGATAAATATCAATTGCAACAGTGTGAATTCAACTGCAAGCTCAAGAAATTACTGGCTATTTCTGAAGTAAAGAAACCTGTACTAAGAAAAGAATTATCCTCTGTGTTTTCTGTTCATAGTGTTATTTTCCTAAGTATTTTCCTCTACTGACTTCTGTTGGAGACACTGAAATGGGGATGGGGCTCTGCCTGGCACATTTACAAAGCTGTTGCTCTGTTCTGAATACTAACAGCATGTCACCTTTCTGGGAAAGACAATTTACCTTTGTCTTGAGGGTAAAAAAAACAAAAACACACAGGAGAATATAGAATAAAATTCTCAAAATATATCTAATGAACTCACAGTTCCTGCAAAAAAGTTCTGTACTTCATATAATATTCCTGATACTTTATGCTTCCCAAGGGAAGAAAACAGAATTAGTCTAGGCAAAGACAGTATTAATTAAATAAAAGTCTTTAAGACCAGCAATTAGCTATTGGTATTATATGACTGATTAAATTATAGAGAGGAATAAAATAACATTAAGCAATTTGTAGTGAAATATATATTCTTTGTGATGTTATTTGTTGTGTATATGGATGAACATATCAAAACCCAGTTTCTCTCTCAGAAACGTTTCAGAACGTACTTTCAAGAATAAATACATTAAAAAAAAAAATCAAGGAGGAGCTTTCTTACAGTTGTGGAGACCTCTGCTTAGAGCAGTTCCATTATGTGAAGCTCATTAAACTGGTGTAGAATGACTTGCTCTGAGAAAAAGGGTATCCAAAACGTCAAGTGGCCACAGGGAAAAGTTAGTGTAGAGGTCAGTCCTCCACTCCTCAGAAAGCTTCCCGTGAACACGATGGGAAAATAATAAGTTGTTGTTGAAAAGAAAAATAAGAATTGGTAAAGAAATACATAACAAAACTAATAGAAAACCTCAAAGCAAAACAGTTTTCAACTTAAATTGATTTTATAAAGTTCAGCTGCTTCAAAAGTTCAAGGACATAGGCATAAAATCACTTTATTAGTTTGCCTTAACAGCAACCTTGTATCATCTCTATTATCCAGTATGCTTTTTTTTTAAGTTTCCAAAATATTGTTTTCCTTTCAATATTACTCAGATGGCTTGAAAGGTTTAAATAACTTCAGTATCCCCTTCTCACAGTAAGTGTAGAGAAGACCTACACCACCTTGAAACAAACTTGACAGTTCCTGCAGGAAGAGCTCTCTGCTGGTAGCTGCAGGACCTCCCTAGAGGCATCTGTCCTATGCTTTTGTCACCTTTGTTGTGCAAAAGTTGAGCTATTCCAAACTCTGTTTAGAAACACTAAAAATGTCTGTTTGTTTGTTTGTTTGGTTTGGTTTTTTGTGGGTTTTTTTGGATTAGTATGATTAGGTTTATGTTTCTAAACCCATAGGCAGCAAAACTGTGTCCCTAGGCCTCCTAACTGGAGATGCAGCTTGCACTGGTGAGGTGTGGGAGCTGTGCTTACAGGCAGTGCTGATGGTCTGGTTTTCTGTCATTATATCCCTTCTTCTGTGTAAAAGATGCTTTGGTGGATAAGTTCTTATAAGTCCCTGAATTTATTTTTTTTTTGTGTGAAATCTGATGGCAATGGTATCTTTATTTTAAGTGTACGTAGAGAAAGAGACACAAATCTTTATCTATTTAATAGCTACAAATATGTAGGTTTCCCATAGGTGTGTTTTATTTCTGGAATGTTTTATTAAATCTATTATTTTTATTAAATATTTTAGGTTTTAATTTGACATGAAAATGGATATTCTGGGTGATTGGTCTAAACATTACGTATTTTATCTATTTAATAAATGTGTTTTCATAAGAATATTTCAAGTGCATTAATTAATTGCACAGGGAATGCTTCTTCCTGACTGCACAAATTATTTAGTCAATTTTACTTCACTATTTTTGAATCATATTGTTATTGCTATGTATTAATACATTTTAATTACGTATTTATTCACTGAGCTAAAATAAACCCATAGAATAGCATAGATATTCCAAATTTGGAACAATCAAATTTTTTTTTTTCTTTTGAATAAAGCATGGCTTGCTGCAGTCATTTTAGGTGGCAGGACAGCAGTTACATATTTTAGGCTCTGTCACTGTTTCCACAATTTATTTTCTTATGTCAAATTAAATTCTGTACGTAAATTTCCCTTCTTCTGTTTATGAAAAAAAATAGTGTTTGAATGATGTCAACAGTGGCTTTCTAAAGTACAGAAAAACTGGCAAAGACATTGAAGAAAATAAATTGGTGTGAGTAGAAGCCCAGCTAAGCCTGAAATCTTACCTCAAAGGCAGTTGCATGGACAGTGTGTCTCCACACTGGAAGCCCTGGTAGCTATGGAATGAAGCTGAAATCTTTTTATTGCTGAAAAGAGTGATCTTACACCACTGTTTCCAAACAGTATGAAACTTTGGGTTTATGAAAAAAAAAAAAAATTGGTTATACTTATGTGTTTTCCTTTGGAGCAATTTCCTACTTAATACTCACATATGAAGTTTCTGAAAGTAACTGAACAAGAACTAGTTTTATAGTCATGTTATTGTTGTTTAACATTCTCTTACAATCACGGAATGGAAATTTGGTTCACAGATGACTCTGTAACTTTGGAACCAGAAAACAGCAATTTGAGATCCAATGTTCTTTAGCCATAACAATAATTTTCCTCTCGAGAATAATTTCCTGTCAAGTATAAACCTTACCCATTTTTCTGGCTTGAGTAAATTTTTGCATTCATATTTTCATTCTGAAATGGGAATTTCCACAAATAATTTGTGAATCAGAGATTCATGACAATGTCTGTGACCTTTATTAGTCATCATATGCTTAAATTCTCTTAAGCAAATGCAGTTGGAAAGCAAACTTACTTAATTCTTTTCAACACATTCTCCCACTACTGTATTTAATGTGTCTTATGACATCTTACTGTCAGTGCCTTACTTCTATGTGGCCACTCTTAATCAGTTTTTAAATGCAACTCCTATGAAAAATATGATTATTGTTATATTCAGTTTCATTTTTGTTTTGACTGTTCAAATAATATGCATGACGCTTCAAATGTATGTGCTAATACACAGTAACATGCACCACTAGTACTTTAGTAGTATATTTATTTTCATTTCAAGTGCAAACACACAAGACTTAGTAGGATACTTTCTGCAGATGTTTTTCTTGCAACTTCTTGGCTCTGACACTGTTCAGATTTCATTAAATTGTACTCAAATATTCACTGAATCAGACTCATTTTTTTAATGTTAGAAGTGGAGAACCAAGTATTTTGAAAAAGAAATCCTGTTAGGAAAGATATTCTTTGTTTCCAAAGGAGGGTCATTCCACATTTCTTGAAGTAGACTGAATATATAACTCACGGTTAATTTTCAAGAAATTTATATCAGCAGTAACAGATAACTTTTAATTTAGTTTCTGTGCCCTTCCACTATTCAAAGAAGAAAATAATTTTTTTGCAAATCATAATTTTCAAAGGAATTTGAGTCACATTTGTTCCTAGGAAATTAAATATTACTGCCACTTATTTCAGTATTTTTAAATGGCCATCATTTTTAATAATATATATGACAAGTCAGACATCAAGTATTGCATTATATAAAAGTATTCATATTCTAATTAACTAGTATGATGAATGTTTTTTGTGAAATAGAACTCAGGACTTTCAGAATGAGCTTTTAGTTATAGTCAGGATTTCCAGGGAAAGATTGGCTGTGCTGGCTGTTACAGAGTTTTAGTTATTCATTTTAAAAATCCACTATTGCCTATTTCCTCTCAGGGTGTACTGCTTTTTCATATAGTAGATTTCAGAGAACATAATTATTTTTTATTTTTCATACCCATCTTTGTTCAAACACATAAAAGGAATTACTTTTCTTGATTACCTTTCAAAATGCTATTACACCAATTTTCTGAAACTAAAATCTGTTTTTCTCTGTATGTAGCTTTGATTTTTCTAAAGCACTTCTTGTTTTTATTTACATCCAACATTTCTTGATAGTATTATTTTATAAGAAACATAAGGAGTAATATATGTTTGGAGTGACTTTCCAGGGCAAATGGTCTGGGATGCTGCTGGGAGAGGGGCCAGAATTCTGCCATAAGCTGGGGATGGGACCCTTGTCACATCTTGTGTGCCAGCTTTCCCCCAGAATAAATACCTGGCTTTTACGTCATTTACCCTTTGGTGTTGCTATTGCAAGTGCTGTGGTTCTCTTCTTCTAGTAGCCCTAGCCAGACCTTGTTTTCTTTGTGTTCTACCAGAACCCTGAGATGGAGAATCCAGAACCTTTGTAAATATAAATATTCTTACCCTTTACACCTATCTGTATGAATATTTATGTAAGTATCTAAAGGAGAGTTCACCAACGAGAAGAATCCAGGCTCTTCTTGGTGGTGCCAGCCAATAGGGCAAGAGGAAACAGAAATAAACAGATGCATGGGAAGTTCCACAAAATTCATCCTGAACACAAGAAAGAACTTCTTTGTGTAGGTGCCCAGCAGTTTGCCCAGAGAAGGTGTGGAGTCTCCCTCACTGGAAGACCATCTGTATGATCCATCTGTATGCAATTCTGTACCATGTGCTCTAGGAATACCCTGCTTGAACAGGGAGGTTGGACCAGATGACCCACTGACATGTATTCAAAAGGACAGGTCTCTAAGTATAACACTAGTTTTAATAAAAATAGACAACTGTCTGTGCAATTTTCACTCCTACGTACTTTTGCCCTTTCCTGTTGTAGTTTTGAATTAGAAGCCACATCCTCCATCTGTTTTCTGGTTCTGGTGCATAATAATTTCTTTGTATCAGTACCTAGGGATCATAACAGGCACAACCCAGATTTCATGGTTTAAGAGTCCAAAGGCTTGAAGCTTTCCAGTCACATGGAAATTTATTGTGAACTTTGATGTTTTCTTCAAGATGTTGAAAATCTATTGCTTCCTAAATTGTGTGTGTATGTGTATGTACGTGCATATGTCCTAAAGTGATATATAAGCAGAGCCTGATTGTCCAAACTATGATTTTTTGCTTCTGGAAATGATGAATGTAATAGCCAGTAATGGATCACTGTCCTAGGTCATATTATCAGAAAATGATGCTATGAGAATTAGAAAAATTATGGCAATGTCTGCTCTGGGGAAGTTACTGTGAGCAAACGCTGCCTGTGAGGCCTGAGGTGTATTTCTCCCTGATGTACTTTGTTTATGACTCCTTACAAAAATGGGACAGTTAGCATTTTGTTTATTAGCCTCAAATTGGGTACTATTTTAAATATATATATAGCCCCCTTCTAAGCATAGTTAATTCATTTTAAAACATATCGTGGCACGGAAACAAATATCTATTAAATTGAGACTATAATGATTATTAGTTGAATATTTCTAAATAACTTCATGATTAGAACAAGAATAAATGCATGGGGATGAGGACAAATATGGAGTAACAGGAAAGAGAACAATTAATTTTTTTCACTTTAATTAGAGCTTAACAAAGTAAAGCCAAAGCGTGTCCAGAGTTCAGAATCCTCATGGGAATCTAAATATTTTAGAGAAGAAGATTTGTCATCTCTGGCTAAATGAATGGCATAATTAGCCACAAGGCAACATACTATGAAATGTCACTGCAGAAAAAGAATTCTTTCAAGATTCTGAAGGTGAAGTATTTTTGAAACATTACATTAATATTTATTTCTTTTCCCCAAACCTTCTTTTGTTGATGCTGGTATTTTGTTGCTTGCTGTTTTAAAAAATGTAGATTTAACATGGTAGTAATACTGCCCCTTTTTGTAGAAGATTTATTTTCTATAAAAAGCCTCATTTTCTACTAAGACTTAATTGGACCTAAGTTGTGATTCCTCTGTGTAGTTTTGTACAGTTCTTCCAGAAAATGGGATGATCTATTCCATGAAAAGGTGCAAGACAATTACATATGTCTTTACATTAGTTAACTAAACACTTTTCCTTACAGTTTACACTTAGAAAGAAAAGGAAAATGCCAACTAGATTAAATATTTTTAATTAAGAATTTTAAAGGACCATTTCTGATTCAATTGGAAGAAAACTGACCTTTTCACCACTGGTCACATCTCAGAAGTGAGTTTTCTGGTTCTAACTCTTTTCTGAGTATGAGGAAAATACAGTATTATTATGTTTTTTCCAGATCTGCTGGAGCACATTCTTGTGTTTTGTTAGATAATTTTCCACTAGTATTTCTACTTGCATTTCAACACAAAATGCTTTATTTTTTTTTCCGAGTTAATAAAAAACAGTGTAAAGGCAAGCTCTTCCTACTTTGAGATTAATGTGTGTGAGAATAATACATATGTTGATCATGCTACTTATTTTTCATTCTTTGTCTAAATTTATATTATTGAAGGGTGTGTCATTACCACATTGCCAAACTATTCCTTTTGAGAGGAAAAGAAAATTTATATATAAGCTTAGATTTTTTAACATAAATGACTGTCTTTTGCAGAGCAATTTGAGACTTCTCCTACGCTGAATAAGGATGTTTAGGAGTGTATTTTCTGGAAAAGAAAGTTTATCCTGTAGGTTCTTTGAAACCTACTTCCTATTCAATTGGAATCTGGGAACAGGAAGAAGAAGAAAAGCAGAAGAAAAAAACATAAGAAATTGTGCTAACTCATTTTTAGACTCATTTCAAGTATGAGTCATGGATGGTATATATCACCACAGACATATCATTATGATGAAATTCAGACTAACACCAAAAAAGACATCATTAATCCTGGGTTTTTTCCTTTTACTTAGATATCCTACTCCTTATTAATAATTTTCTTTTTAGTATATCCTGCCAAAATACTCTCAAGGTTTTGTTACAGATTGATTTTTCCAGCTCTTAAAAAATATTTGCATTCTCATCTGCTGAAGTCCAATAATAGCAAGAAAGAAATACTCGGTTTTAAACTCTGCGAGTATGAAACAATAATTGAGCATCTTTTCTCCTTTGTTCAATGACTAATATATTAATTTTCAGGTTTATCTTGAATTAAAGTATTAAAATTTAGTCTTTCCTTTAAACACACACACACACACACCCACACGCCCCCCCAGAATATTTTTTAAAATCTCCAACAATGAAATTTCCAGTAGCAGAACATTTTATAAGAAAAATCCCAGTTTTTTCTGACTCTATCTTAGGTTATGATATTAATACTGAATTTTCCTTTCTCATTTGTTTTTTGTACTTTTTAGGGAATCTTTAATCATTTAACTCTCAGAATAACTCATGTTATGAGATTTACTACATATATATTTAAGATATAAACTACAGATAACGGAAATTAATTTAGAGTCGGTTTGTAGCCTGAATGGTCTGGCCAGGTGCTACCTCAGAGATAATCAGCGTGAGGTCCAAGGGTGGCAATAAAAAAGAGGGACAGGCACAAATGTGTGACCCAAAAAATAAAGATCTTCAATAAGCAAAATAACAGATGCATAAACTGGACAGCATATGGGGATGCACAAAAAAAGGGCAGAGTCCAGAGTGTTACAGTAATTTATATAATATAGGTTAGGGGTGGAGTTCAATGGAAAGGAACCAATAAAAACTGGGCATTAGGAATATGTAAAATAATGCAGCAAATTAAGCCAATAATAACAAAGAAACCATAGAACCTTCTAGCGCAATCAGCATATAACTTTTTAGGGGGCATTGTGGGTGAGCTCTTACTCACCCTGGCTACAGGGATCCTTTCTCTCAGGGCCTGGGACAAAGTCCCTTACCAACCCCTTGCCCTGGCAGACTCCAGCATCGGTTGGACTTTTTTGAGCATAAAAGGCAAAAACTCTCTATAGCCAGATCTTGGGGCCTGTTTAGTCTCTGCCAATATCCACTGAATTTTATCAGCACACTCTTCAAAGTACAACTCATTTCCTCACTATAAAGCTACATTTAAGAGAATCTGTGCAAACCCACACAGCCTCTGAAGGCCTATCCTGGACTTCTTAATAGAACAGATTTTCTTCTCTTATTTCTGTTTACTCTTTGCTCCTAAGAACCTTGGCCAGAACACCGTGCTGAAGCTGTCTCTGATTTTCAGTACTTCTGTTTCTTTCTGTTCATACTTACATGCTTTAAGGAGAAAAGATCCAAAGAATGCAAGGCCTGTGAATATTCCACAGTTAAAAGGTTCCAAAGAAATATTAGATCAATCCTGACATATGGCAATTTTCTGTTTTACTGATCTATTTTAACTCCCTAAAATACACTTAATACTTTGTGAATTGTAACCAATTATTCTTTTTACTTCATCTGGATTTTGTTTTCACTTTCTAGTCACTGTGACTTTCTGGAAGGCACAAGTAATTAAATAAACTTTAACTAGAATGCTCCAGGTAGGAATGATTCTATATTGATGGTTCATGAACAGTGCCTTTAATACTACAAAGCACCACTAAAGGTTTGATGATGCTTTTGTGAGTTTGGGGGAAGAAGGAGGGGGGATAAAAGGTGAATATCGTACATATTTTGTTTATTTTAAAAAATATATCTGTTAAACACGAATAATCTTAAAATACTGAAAATATGTTTCCACTCCACTTTGCAATTCTGGCTAATGAAGTTTTCAAACTTATTTTGGGTGCAGCTTATGCTGAGAGAAAATGAGAAACAGAAGAAAGCAAAAATGTTTATTGTAGTTACTAGGTTCCTCAGAGAACCCCGTCTGATAATTGAAATGTAGCTGGTTCAACTCAGCTGGCAGATGGAAGGATCAGCTGGCTCTTTGGAATAGTGCTCAATATGCTAGTAGGAGTATTGTTTTTCAAGTTTTCTGTTTTCTATTTCTTTTTTTTCCCCCTTCACCATCTTGTGTATTCTCTCTTTTTTATTTTCATCCTTATTTTGATCTTTGATGTCACCACAGCCAAGTGAGATGTTCTTTAATATTAGTCTTTGTCCAGGAAGGATCAAAAGCCTAAACAGGAGGGCAAAAAAAGATTTTTTTTTTTAATGTATTATTTATATGTCACTCAAAAAATGTGAGGCTACGATACATTTTACTGAACAGTGCTAATCTGTGACAGACTGTCCTCCTCAATAACACTCAAGCAACTAGTTAAAAATAAAAGATGGTGCACAAAGAGCAGTGCAGAGTTTTACTCTCCTAGTCTCTCATGTAAATGTCAATAGATGTAATTAACATGCTCTGAACAAATGCCAGTTGGCTGAATTTTGCAAACAGGTTTTAAAATATTGAAAATATAACGCCTAAGGCATCAGCATATTTTTAAAGAATCACATAGATTTCAAATAAGTTCCTTTTTATTTTTAGGTTTGTTTTTTTTTTTTTTTAGTTGGTTATTTTGAGCATATATGTAGTATTTTAATACAAGAATACATTTCCCTAAGGAATAGGTTAACTTAGGGTTTTTTCTCCCTTAAAATTGTAAGCCTTCATTTCAAGAGTAAATGTCAATGAATCATCTCTTGAGAACTACTTCCATGTGACCTAGTGCATTTCTGCCTGGTTTAATTTTCTTTTTTTTTTTTTTTTTTTGTTTGCTTTAGGTTTTGCTTTTTTAGTTGCTTGCCTCAGTTTGGGTGAGTGGAAAAAGTAAATACAATAATGCCCAGAGGAAAATTATCCATTAAATAAGAAAGGGGTGTATGTGACTTCCTTGAAAAAACTTAAATATACTTGGAAAGAATTTTCAGAACTTTCTCTGAAAGAGGTTCCTCAGGTTGCAGGGACAAGAGAAAAAAGCTATTGTAGCATTAGAAAATATGAACATTCATATATCATATTAAGAATTTTTCCCTAAACCAAATAGTAGAATAGAGAGAATACAAAAGAGTAGATGGAAAAGAAGTTTTTACTGGCCTTATTTTTAGTCACACAGAACATGGATTATATCCTCCAAGACGGAAGATGGAATACATATGAAAAAAACCAAGAAACAACAAACAAACCAAAACAAAACCAAAAAACCCAAACAGCAACCACACAAAAACAACAAAAAGACTAGGTGTGATCATTTTCCACACTTATTTTTTTCTCCTTTAGATTTTAATACACAATTCAAGTTTAAGAAGATACAATAACAATGTAGACTGAAACTGCCGAGTGGGATATTACAGCTGATTTCTTAGAGAAATAGTGGTAGTACAGCAAACGCATTACAGACATATGTATACATTTGCTGACAGATGAAATTATTCAGTGCCCAAGCAAGCAAGCTGGAAACACCACAGGAAGTGATCCATACACTGAATGGGTATTCTCCTTTTCCTAAAGGAAAGGGAAAACTGGATCATAAATCTCACCTACTGAGCATAACTGACCAAAATTTCTGAAGAAATTCACTTCTGAGACTAAAGGGAAAAATTTTTTTTTTTAAAAAAATTGTAATAGCCTTTAGAAAAAAATTTGGACAAAAATTTCAATTTCATTGAAAAAAATTATTTTTCCTAATAGAATTCTGAGAAGGGTCTCAAGGGAACAAAATGATGAAACGTAGTATTAAGAAAGCTAATTTACTGGAGGCTGAGCTATGTTCTTCAAAGTTCTCAATTTTGGTGTATTACTAAGAAGGTTTGTTGGGTTTTTTTCTTTCTGCAGCTTTTCTGCAGATAAATAAAGGCATGTTTGTCAGAAAAAAAAAGTGTTTTCAAATATTTTTAAGCTTAGAAACACAGGGTGAACTGAAACACAAGTATCTCCTGATTTTATGTAATAACTCAAAAGCTTTTCTTCTGCCCATATGGAATCCAGCATGGATATAACATATTTTGCTTTATTCCTCATATGCCATTTTTACTGTTCTTCAGGTCAGGCAAAAATGCTCCAAATTATGTGAAACCACAGTGTTGAAGAAACAGAATCAAGGCTGACTGAAATACTTACTTTTATTATCTCATAATTCATTTTCATCTGAATCCTCATCCCTCGTCCCTAAAAATCAAAACAAGCAATAAAAGAAGTGGCTAATATTACTGTTTTCGTACTATCTAGTCTAATGAAAATAAAATAATTAAAGAAAATAATTTTGTAGGGTATGATCCCACAAAGGGATCAACACAATTCTGCTAGGAATTGGAACATGTCTAGGAATAGCAAGCAACATTAGTACTGCCAAACTATCACCCCAGAGGGAGAGTCCTGGTCTTCAATACCCAGTGGTACACAGCAAATCTTGTTCTCATTCCTCAGCCAACAGCTGTATCTGTCTGGGGGAGACAGCTATGATCTCATTGCATAGCTTGTGGTCTGTTCTTGTATGTGGTGCTCTTACTTCAGTAAGAGATTTTTAATTTTGGTTTTGTTTTTTTTTGTCCCATTCACAATGTCTAAAACAGTGTGTGGCCCTATCAAGGGTAATGTTTTAAACCCTGAAAGCTTAGGAGCTTTACATAACTTCCCTGACACAAGGCGTGAAAGTGCATGGCATGAAAAGCACAACATATGCTAAAATTCTGAAGGATGGATGACATCTTATGTAGGCTGCCATGCATTTTGGGATCGTGTTCAAAGTATCTGTTGGGATTTTTCCATAAACAGAACTCTTCCCAGAACTACTCCTACATGAGCTGGAACTCCAAAAAAAGGAGTCTAAGCACAGGCTCAGCCACCTGAGGTATAAAGGGCCTAGGAAACTGGAAATTCAATGATAAACCAATTTATTTCTTAATTTTAGAAGTAAACATGGACAAGTAGCTCAGCTACTACAGCTTTATAAGAGCTAATAAGATTCTGGTAACCAGCAGTTCTTCAAGGTCTAGATCCTGATGAAACTATTCTGAAACTGATAAAGATCGAAGGTTCTCTCTAGAATTCCCAGCTATTAATTTATCTTACTAAAAACAGAGATGACTAAAACAAAGGACGTTGAAGCAACATGTATTTCCTACACAGATACTACAGTGAAAGGTTTAAATGGAAAGATGAAAAAGTTGAACTAGTCAATTATTTTTTTACTTCTAATGACTGTGATCATTATTCTATACTAAGGAGGAGAAGAAAAGCTTTAAATGAAATTTCTACAGATAGATAAGAAAATGTAATGGAAATTGGATTAAAATATTAACACCTTCTAAAATTGAAAATAAATTTAGGTATTGCTGTGAGTGAAGATAAAAAGCATAAAAAGAATAGAAGAACTCAGACCTCAAAAAATATAAACTAGGACTGAAGATTCCATTTCCTTTGACTCTGGGTTTTCATTATTTTAATCCTTGTTCAACACTCTCCTAACACTGACTCTTTTGGAAAACAAAGTTTATATTTTTGCATGGAGATTTCTGAAGTAACAAGCATGCTTAATATATAGAATTGTCTCATTTTTGAATGTGATGAGTAGCTCTCTAATCCCATACCTGAGTGCTCCCATGATCAAGCTACTCAGCCTTATGTATTGCTTGATGTGTGCACAGAGGACTGAGGAGACAATATGTCTTCACAATGTAACACATTTGGTATTTTAAGGGACTTTGAGAAATTTGCAGATGTCTGGAAAATTTCAAGCATTTAGACTTCTAAAACATGCAATCAGCATTGTCTCAGTAATAATCAGTGTGTCCAGATGTACAGAAATGAATGTGTACCAGCACTGGAGAACCAGTGGAGAAAGTGACTTCTAATTCAAAACTACAATAAAAAAAAAACCAAACAAAACAAAACAAACAAAAAAAAACCAACAAAGCAAAATGAAAAAAAAAAAAAAAAGAAAAGAAAAAGAAAAATTGGAGGGAAAGAAGGGAAAACTGCACAATTGCACAGATGTTTGGTGTTACTCTTTATACAAGCTTCATTCATGGTCACTTTCCATAGGTCACTACAGCAAGTTAGAGATAACAGCATTTGGGTTGCTGCTGCTGAGCCTTTTTTTGAGTATTTATCAACTTGCAGTGAAGTTGATTGATTGATTAACTGATTGATTGAAATCACTTTCTCTAACCACTCATGGATTTGGGCAGGATATCCTGGCTTGAATGGAGATAGCTGCCCTCTTGGGCTTAATATGGGGCCTTTAAAGTAAGTGTTTTCCTGATGTAGTGTTGAAACATGAGAATGTTTCAGGGTAAGAAAGTGTTTCCTTGGTCAGATGTCAAATTAGTCTCTCCACAACTTCAGTGCTAGGCTTTTTTTCTAGATACAGAAGATGATATGCTCTTACTGATACCTTCCAGTAACTTCAATAGGATGAGGCCATGACCTAGTTTGCTGTTAAGGAGGAGACAGCCTTGCAATGTGCATTTCACTTCAATACACAAATTCATGTATTCAGTGTGTGTATTCATGTAAGAGGTCTGAAACCTTCAGACAGTCAGCTTCTGCTTCTCCATTGCCTATGATGAAAAGCCTAGAAGCGTTCACCCATTTTGTGGGCAGGAGCATAGGTATGGGTGGTGAGTTGGAATTGAAAGGTAAAGAAGGAATTTTAGTTAATTACAGTAGTACTGGGAATTGGAAGGAGACAGAAAATCGAGGGCAGCTGGTGCAAGATTCTGGTTCCTATCTGTAAAATAGCATGAAATATTTTTACCTGAGAATCCCCTCTATTAGCAGCCATCAGTGTAGGAATCTATTTGACATGTAATACATGTAATTACATCTATTTGACTGTAAATTTCTCAGGTATTAAATTAGTCATTCTTTTACATTCTTTCTTTAAATTGCCCCATGAACCTTGAACAAAAAGGCTTGAGAGCCCCATTCTTTACTGATTAGATACTCTCCCTAGAGGGTACAACTACAGATCCATATCTGTGTGGACAAAGGAAACAACTACAGTTAGTGTTTACAACATTCTGAATGAGTGCTTTTATCCCCTAAAGAGACCTCTCACCATGATATTTTGAAAGAAAGCTGGAATCTCTGCTTCTTGTTAAAGGAAGTCAAGATTCCAGAGTCCAAATGAGGTTTCTAAATCCTCAGTGACACATCACATCCTCAAACACATCACAAAGTGAAGGCACTTCTATCATCAAGAAAAGAAAGAATTCATTTAAGCCAAATCCTTCCCCACAGACCTGTGCATAGCAGGCTATGTGTTGTGAGGTATTTTAATATCTGCAGTTGTTTCCAAGGTAGGTACAGTTATCACAGGTTGTAATGGGAATATTAAGAAATAATTACAAACAAGCAAGCAAACAAAAATAAACCTGCAACAATGACAATGAAACTCTTTGACAGAGATTGCAGAGGAGAAAAGTCATACTAATATTATCTAATCTAGGGGTCAGGTGTCTGCTCTGGGTAATATGGATTTCATAACTGAAGCCAGTTAGAATTGTCAGTATTTTGCTTGTTAAGGTGAATTAAATCTACTTTATAAATTAGACCATAAGTTTCACGTAGATTTTGCTTCTGTGTACTTAGTATATTTTAAATGGCTTAATGGGTTTTGAGTTACTTAGACCTTACAATATGTTGGTAAGTTCTTGAAGAAACTTTGGATGCCAGTTTCTAGAAAGCATTTGAAAACCTTCAGTAAATGGAATAAATAAAGTAAGTCAGGAGGCTTTAATGTGTACCTAAAATTAAGATTCTAAATCTGCACTATGCTGCCCCGTACTAGGGCAGTTAAACAGCTTGATTTTTAAAGTACTGGAGCCTCAGAATTCTTTTGGGTAACAACAGAATGATCATATGTTTTCTTCTGGGCAAAAGTAAAGTTCTGAAAATAACTGCACCATGTTTTTGCTGTAAACAGTACTATACTGCCTGTTGAGAAGCATATGTTCAACACAGCACAGAGTTCTATTAATGCAGAACCAATGTCAAAGATTTGGCTGCTTCCCAGAATTAGCTGACAGCATTGTCTGGGCTCCGTGCATTTCACAGAGTGTCTCTACACTCTAAGGAATTTGTGATTTGAAGTGATTTGAGAGAAGGAGCTACTGCAAATCTCAATATCCATCTTCCCAACAATAAGGCAAAAACAAATGATTGCATACATCTGGTAAAATACTTTTTATTTTTCTTTTTCTATTTTTTCCTTTTTTTCTTCTTTTTTTTATGAAGCAGCACAGAAAGACATGAAATATTGACATTTAAGTTAACTTGCTAGCTCAGAGTTTTTGGCATCAGCCACTGTCAGCCAAAATGATTTCTACTATTGTAGCTGTCTGCAGCTAGGTACATCTTTCCATTTTGCAGGTATCATCTTTTCTATTTATTTTCTTTAATTGTATCTTGTAGGACACGACAGTCAGTTTTTCCTGCTGTAAATATTTTTTGGTAAATGTATAAACATTAGATAAACATATAGAAGGCAGATTTTATTTTTCTGGATGTTTTTCACTTTTTTTTTTCCCCTCTATACACTACAGTTTCAGAGTCCAAGCTCTTCTTTCCCAGATAAGCAGCTGATGTCTTTCACAAAGGCAAACTACATGCCTTTAGCTCTCTAATGAGGGACTTTGGCTCCTATCACAGTTTAGAAATATTCACTGATAGTAAACTGTAGGCTAAAGGACAGTGTAAACCGTTTGCATTCCCTTGCTGTCAATCATTTGGAGCTTTTATGTTTTAAGACGTTTAATCTTACTCTGTTATTTACCCTGACATATTAGAAAACTAGCATAAATGGGATACAAAGGCATTTTTTTTTATGCCAGCTTTTCTACCAGGAAACAAATGACTCTTCATTGCTATCTCTAAAGTAATGACCTAGTGAAAATCTTTGTGTAGTCAGTTTTTAAAGGCAAACAAGATATTCTGTTGTGACAGTGCTTAGAACTTCATTGATGCTAGAGGCAACTCCTTTGGTTGGTTAGGGAGAAACTCTTTTGGTCATACCATCTAAAAACTTGTGAGAAATTCAGTGTGTCTATTAGATTTGATACAATAAGGAGTTTCCCTACATCAAGGCTTAACTGCAACTGGCAATTAAGTACCATACAGACATGCACTCATTCCCTGGTGGAATGGGGAGAGGAATCTGAGAAAGGTAAAATCCATGGCTTGAGATAAGAATATTTTAATAATTGCAGTGAAGTACTACTCCTACTACTAAAAATAGTTGTAATTTCAATTGATAAAATAAAAAGAGGGAGAGAAATAAAACTCAATTTTAAAAAAAAAATTAAAAGCAAAATCAAGTGATGCACAATACCATTGCCTATCACCCACTGACTGATGCCCAGCCCCTGAGCAGCAATCAGTGGCTCTTGGTCACCTGCCCCATTTTATACACTGAGCATGACATTCAGGAGTGGGGAATACTCATTTGACCAATTTGGATCAGCTGTCCTGACCATATTCTATCTTGACTTCCTGTGCAATTCTTCACTGACAGCATGTGGCACAGAAAAAACCTTGTTTTAATGTGAGCACTACTTAGTAACAACAATTACATCAGTGTGTTATCAGCATTACTGAATATATACCAAATCCAGAACAAAGCACTGGTTACTAAGAAGAAAATTAACTCTATTTCAGCCAAAACCAAATGAGTTTGTTTTTTTTTCACCTAGAGATGTTCTGCTTGGCTTTTTGTTGTGATGTAAATGGTTGAAATGTGTTACAGCCTTTCTCTAACCTGCATTTATCCCAAACATTCTGTCTGGTATGAAAATAATAAAGAAGGATACTCACTTTAGACAGGACCATCTTGCCAACCAATCTAGGTGCAGCAGCATGTCATCCTAGGAAGAGCCATGAGGTATGGAACAATGCTGTGAAAGAATCAGCTCAATGCCCATGGCTTAAGCAGAACCTTTTCCTCTTGTGACGGTATCTGGATGTTAACAAATGTAGTCAGTCATATATCTTTATATGAGAAAAGCCTGTGCTATGAGCCTATCCTTATAGGATATGATTGAGATTTTTCTGATCATATTTTTCTTTCTTAAGAATTAATAAGTTGAACTATATTTTTACCAGAGGATATTATTTACATCAGAACTGGTTCCCAGCTTCAGGAACAGCCAGGTGTTTTGTAAGTGCCACAACTCCCTTAGGTTCTGCCTTCCAGGAGGCAGAAGCAGCAGTGGTCTGCTGAGTGACTCAGAGGGATTTTGTTAGAGCAGACATTCCTGCATCATTCCTTCCAGTGTGATAGAAGCACTAGTAACCTCTCTCTCTCTGAGGAGGCTCATTAGCAGATGTAGAACAGGCCATTTGACTCTCTGCACAGTACTTCTTCCTTAACAGAGATTTGCCCTTCTGTGGGAAAAGACAAATCGGGAAGATTCCTATGGGTTTATGTCAGCTCATGATGCAACACTTGGATCACTTCAACTCAGCCTGCAAGGGAGGCACTACAAATTCAGAAATACTGGATGTTATATTCTTTACACTGGCTGAATAAGCCTCTTTGGGTGCAAGCACAATGTGAACTTTCTGTTGACATTCTGTAGGATATTTTTTCATTGGAACATATGAATTACTATGAATGTACCTAAGAGGGGATGCAATGGACTGAGTGGAGACTGCAGAAGCAAACATCAAACTGCATTTCCTTTTTCTGTGTTTAACTACAAATCTAAAATAATGTTTTTTCAGTTAGCTTTTTGTGTGTTTCTGGT
Source organism: Parus major (assembly GCF_001522545.3). NCBI lineage: Eukaryota > Metazoa > Chordata > Aves > Passeriformes > Paridae > Parus > Parus major. The sequence goes on from NC_031769.1 coordinate 96,530,338, forward strand.
TTTTTGCCTTTTTTTTTTTTTTTTTTTAAATCTAGCATAGATGTATATTTAAAAAAAGCCATCCATAACGCCTGGACAAAGCAGTGGAATGAAAAACACCATTTTCCATTGTTTTGATTTCAAAAATTTATTTGACAATAATTTGAAAAGTTATCAGTGCTGACTGTTTCTGTTCATTTTTTTTTACAATGATCTTTGGAGAAAGAATTAAAATGTAATGGGACCTGTTAAGTAACAAAGATATATTGAACTATATGTGCACATTCAAATATCACAAGACACTAAATAGAATTCCTTGTAAAATCTGCATTCAGCATACAACTGGACACCTATAGACATAAGATAAAAACTAAACAGAAAGCACGGAGGAATTGGAGGGAAATGTGTCTGGTCTTCAGCCCAGAAACTAATCACAGTTGAATATACAGCTTCTGCAAACATATTCTAAAAACTTGGGGAAGTCTGAGAAAATTAAAACAGTAATATTTGACTTTTGGAAGACTCATCATCAGGCCCAACAGGCAAAATATTCTAACAGCCCCAATTTCATGACCAAAACAGCAAATATCTATTTGCAAATATAATTCATTCTCACGTATTATTGGAAAAGGAAATGAAAAAACCAAAAAGAAAACCAAAAAACAAACAAACAAAAAAAAACCCAGAGAAAACTAGATGAGATTCTGTTTGTTTAGTTGTACTAGCATATGTACCTACCACTGACAAAGGGCAGCAAGGAAATGATAATGACATGTTTGTGCTGAAGGCTTCCTCTGTTTGGATCTGGACGGCATCAAAGTAAAATATCTGACAGCTTCCCTTGGTTTGTCAAACCATAATAGCAGCTTACAGAAACAAAGCCTTGCTTGAAAAGAGGCTTGGAATCACAGCAGAGAAAGCTGCTGTGTAAAACAGAGATGAAGAAAATGTGGCAAAGGTGGGAGACTCCACAATATTTTAATGCAGCGTTTGAATTTCAAGCTTCATCACTAGGATCTCTGAAGTCAAAATAGTTCAGCCTCTGAGGAGTTCTGAGCTCTGTCAGCTCATTTTTAAAACTGTTTCCTGATTGATATGAAGGAAGCTTATTTTGTATTCATGGAAAGCCTTTTAAGAAACACAAAAGAAAACAAATAAAGAGAATAAGCACACATTCAAGTACTGTCATAGGCCCTAACACTGACTACAGTCAAGGGACATTGCCCACTTTCCACTGCTGTTCACATATTTTTCTTTTGGCTCAGATCATCTCATCTGATCAATTATTAAAACATTAGTTAATTATTAAACAATAGTTAATCAAATATTAAGTATCTGGACATTTTTGAGCCCATTGTTATCAGCTGAATTTACATAAAAATCTAAATATCATTGAATCTTCTTATCTAATAGGAATGGCTACTGCCAAATCTGCATTAGGGAACAGTTCTTGGTAGCAGAGATTCACAAATCATGAGAACCACAGGGTCAGTGAAGACAGACAGCTCAGTTGTGAAAGTTGAAAAAGCCTTGTTTGTATGGCCCTATGCTGAAACAAATAAATGCTTCCTTACAAACCCCATCATCTTGCTGCTACTCCAAGCTTTCACTTTTGCAGGTACCACAGGAAAGCTCAGAAATCCCTGCTGTCATGATGCAGACATAGCCTCAAAAACATGGCAGGAGGGGGAAAGACAGGTCCTGAGCCACATATAGCTACAGAGGAAAACAATTGCACAGATTTTTCTCCAGAAATGAATGGGAAGTTAGTACAGTCTCTGGAAAGTGAGAATGTAAAGCTCTATGGAATAACTAAGAATTATATAAGATTAAAATTAAATTTAAAGAAAAGCATCGAAGTATTATGAAATGGTGCTCCTAAGATGCAATTTATATTGAGTTTTAAATCTGCAAATAAATGTAATTTTTTGTACTACCAGCATGATAAAGAGCCCCAAAATATACTGTTGTTTTCATTTATCAAGGAAACATCAAGTCTCTTGATCCTACCCACCATCATGCAGGATTCAAAAACTAAAGCATTTCAACAAAATTTTGTGATTACTATAAGACTAAATTTTGGGAAAATAATCATGTTAGCTTTTTTTACCTAAGAAAGCTGAAATTAAAAATTGACAAGATCACTTGGTGTTAAGGAGTAGTGTATCTGACAAATGTTTATCAGATCGGTAATTTTATGACAGTGAATGCAGCTTTGCCTTCCTTTCCATTTAATATAACCTCCTGATAGTGGACTTTGTGACCCCAGGGCTCTCAGTAAAGGCTACAGCTTGATATTCATGCATTGAATCAAGAAAACTATAATTGATTTTCATATTACAGGATGTGTTTGAAGGATAGCCAACTGGAAAAAAAGTAATTGGGAGAGATATGTTGATGGATTTTTGCTTGATTGTTTTCACAGGTGACTTAATTTTGTTAATGAGTTTATGAATTTTAGCTTTTTGAATTATTTCTACATATGTAAAAGGACAAGATGGTTTATAGCAAAAAATTCAAGGGTAGGTTTTTATTTTTTTTCCTATTTTTTCTCAGAGTGAGCAGGAAGAAAAAGGTTTAAGTTTTCTTTATATGACAATAAAAATGAGTTTATTTATCTATGTAATTGCTTTCCTACCATTTTAAATATATGCCGTCAGAAGAAGTAGCATTGATAAAGAAACAGCATATATTTTGCTTTGGATAAACATTTCATAATAAAAACATAACAAGGTGGGGCTTTTTGTTATTACAATTCATTTTTATACAAGTGACCTATCAGTAATGACCTTGACTCTGGATCATTTATTAGAAAATAAACAAATAGATGGAATAAATGACTTGTGGAAAAGACTTGGGCTATGAACTCTCCCAGATGGTCATTAATCCCCCAGAAATGCTGCAGACCCTGATCATTAAGACATAATTAATGTATTAATATAGTGTCTAAATGCTGAGCTGCATTTTCTTTTTTTTAATTAACCTTTTGGAAATACTTTACTAATGAAGAAGGGCAATATCTGTTTGCCATGGAGATGCCACATTATATTTTATTATTCACAGCAAATACAAATAAATTATGGAAAGCTCTTCATGTGTTTGTACACTTCACACTTCACACTTCTGAGAGCTGTTGACTATTGGAAATGAAGGGCAAGGGAATGATTAGAAAGACTCATTACGCACTGGTTCAATACTTTGGCGCTATTCTTCATGAATGTGCTTAGCACTCAGAGCAGACTGAATTCTCAGCAGGGCAGGCAAAATTGAATTTTGCTGTTCTGCCATAGAGAAGCTAAAGGGCAGAGGAAAAGGGCAAAGCTAAGATGATTGATCTGGGAAAAGATCCTTGGAGACTCAGGCTTCCTTTTCCTGTAGCTACTTGGGAATGCATTTCTAGGGAAGCTGTAATGGACATTGCCAGTGATTGCCATACATATGAGTGGGGAATACTCCATTGGTTTGGCTGCCTGACTACACACAGTGGGTGCTCCTGACATGCCAGGACATTTGATTCCTCAATGGCAACACCAGGAGCAGGTTTTCCAGAGTTCTTAAGGAAACTGATATATAGAGTCAAAAAGAATTGTCATAAACATTAATTTCCTGTCAGCATTGCCAACATGATGTAGCGCTAGTCATTTGGAACATTAACCTGATCTTGCAATTTCTTAAGCTGATTAAAGGTTGTAGACATTCATCTTCAATTAGGGAGTTCCTGATTCCCCTATTAGCAAGATTTTGAAAATTCAGTGCTTATATCTGACTCATAACCAATTATTACACAATGGATGTCTGAAGACACTTCTAGATGTCTACTAATATTTATTATTCTTAAGGAATATGGTACAAAATGTTTGTATTTTAAAAGTGGGGTTTTTTTTCTATGTATCCCTAGATATTCTCACAGCTTTCAATTGAATAACTAGATTGCAGTTTGAGCAATTCCATCTGCCTATCAAATATGCATATCTAAATATAAATATGATGCACTATTTTGACATAGACTATTCCAATTTTAACAGTTATTACATACTAAGTAAAAGCTTCATCTTTCTTGTTTAAAAATCAATCGCTCAACCAATCAATCAACCACAGCTTGTGACATAAATTCTCAACTAAATCTTGATATTATTTCCATTATATCAAGAAAAATTTTTCCAAGCAGTTCCCAAATTGTTAGAAAGCTTTTGTTACAAAAGCATTGATAAACAGTTTAGTTTATGCTTATCGTCTTCCTTTCATTTATGATTATAAATTCAATCAAAACTTCTGAAACTGTTGCTTTGTCAGGTATGTATTTACCTCGGAACAAGGGATAAAGTATTTAGCCACTTTAATGGAAGACAAGGAAGACAAGTGAGTGTTTAGCTCAGCCTTTTCTAATTTATCATGCAATATTAGGTCTTATTCTCCCTGTTTATTAAATAATTTATTAAATAAATTTATAAAACCTTTACTTGCACCAATAGGATCAAAAAATTAGACAGGAACTTGATAATGCTGAACACCTATAATTTTTACAAGTCTGAAATAATTTACTTATTCTACCATTAGATGTTAAATCCCCTTACAATGAGCAAAAGTTGGTCTTTAACTGATTAGGAAAACTTTGTTTTCTCTTTTTTTTTTTGGCTGTTTTTTTTTCTTGTGAAAGAAAATGAGAATTTCTTGCAATGATTTCCTGCAAATTTGCATTTTGTCTGTAGCAAACTGACAAGTTTTTATTGTCCTGCATCCACATTTTAAAAGAAAAAAAAGCCAAGCAAAAATTAATCAGGTCCCAGATTTATCCCCATGGCTATTGAAGTTGGAGGACCCTAAAGTAATCTGCAATTTAATCTGTGGAAAAGGAACATTGGAGAGAAGCTCAAATTAATGTATTACATTAAAACAATTACATCTCCATTGTATTTAATTGTTGTGAGGTTACAGTTTCTATAAAACTCTATCTTCACTTTTTCATAATCACTGAACTTAAACCTCAGCACTGAATGGTGTCTATGGGAAGTGTCTGCCTCAGGCTGAGTATTTTGTGTGAATTTTAAGCTAAAATAGCATATTTTCTTTAAAAAAAATGAAATAAGAGTTGATGCTAAAAAAGTCCATTACAAAACTCTACCATTTCCTTTCTTTTGAATAAAGAAAAAGAATTCACCAGGGCTGAGATGCTGCTCTCTGTCTAGTATGATTATTGTGTCATTTCACATGAGAATTAAAAGGTTGGACTAAGCTTACACGGGTCAGGGGAAAAACAAGAGCAAAATAACAATTGCAAAAAATGGATTTTTCATATATTAAGTTGAAACTGCATAGCACTTAGCTTCTGCAGTAAGAGGAGCGAAGGCAGAAGTTTGTCTGGAATGCCAAATAAAAATCAAGACTACAAACACAGAGCTTCTGCCTTCTGCTTAACCTGCACTTCCCCCTGCCAATGTCCTGCTGAGGAGGAGGAAGTGGAATGGAAATAAGTGGATAGCCTGGAGGGAAAGAGGGAAAGTGGGAGAGTGCAAGGTCAAGAAACAAAAAGCAGATGTTATGATGTTGGAAAATAGGACCCTTGAGAAATAGAAGACAAGATGGTTTAGTAAAAGCTATGAAATTGGAATAAAAACTACTTTATCTCCACACCATGCCATAGCATGTTTTTTCTCTCTAGTGCTGGGGGAAGAGGGAGAAGGAAAGAACAAACCCATTCCATGCAAGAGGAAAGCTTAAAATATATTAATTGTAAAATGGATCATTTTGTCAGCATCTGATACCTTTTTCGTTACACTCATTAATGTCATCATTGCGTTCCTGTGCTAATTGTTGTCTGAATGCAGGTACCTTTAGACTGACAGCTCTGAGGTACCCTCTGTCAACAGACCAGCTGTAGCAATGGGGAACAAAGACAAGGACCACCTTATGCATGCCAAGAAGATAACTTTATTGTAGAAATCATCCCCTTTTATACCTTTAATCACAACCAGACAAAACCAAAACTTACCAGAAGAAGGGCACCCACTGGCTTGCTCAGCTTCAGTGCTGCTGTCCATAAGTCATAACTATCTCTCACCCCGCAACCAGCTTCCAGCCATCCAGCTGTGCCAGCCCACATCATCCCAGGCATCCCAGTGCCTGCTGGTGAACATAAACCTTAACAACCTTAACAAGTGTAACCCCATATCCCACATCCAACATTATGGAGAACATCTCAGACATCTATTACCAAATGTATAAACAAGACTGGGAAATTTCTAAGGAAACAATAGAGTAATAAGTGTGACAGAGAAACCACATGGGAGGAATAATAAAGTACGAAAATCTGTGTGTGGTAGTTTATATATTCGTGAAATAATTTATATATATATATATATATATAGTGGCCACTCTTTTATTGTTGATTTTTTGATTTTTTTTTTTGAAAGTGATTATTATAGACTCTTCATTTTGATGTATGACCATATCTTATCTGTAATACTTCAGAAGTAATTTTGGAACAGCAGGACATGTTTGGTTCTAGAGTAAAATGTAGGGGGGAAATACTGATATACGTATTTAGATATATCTTTCCAGAAAGCAATTGTGTACAAAATTATAAAATTTCTGCAGATTTCTTCAATATCTGCTTGTAGATTTGCTATGAAGACTAGAAAAATGCTATCTCTCAACAGTATCTTCAGGAAGAAAGGAATAAGTGTTTTTGCCCTTATCTCCACACATTACAAACCCTCTGGAAATTCACTCCTTATTTCAATAATAGACTGAATTGGATTAATTTCTGTGTTAAATTAGAATGCTTCAAAGTCCACTATAAAACTGCAGTGTAGTTAATAAATGCTTACTAAGACAAAGCTCCAATGATACCAAAGCCTCTGCATACATGGGGACAAATAGAAACAAGATACACTTCAGGAAAACCATAGCAATTCACTTTTAAAACATTATAACAAACTCTCTGCTTCTGCCCTTTGGTTGGAATTGCAGAATAAAAAATACAGACGTGCTCCCCAGAGAGCTGACTGGACAAGTCAATGTCATGAACAACAATATTTTTCTGATAATTTGAGGTTCAGATGCTTTTTGTTTCAGAAAGATATGTTATATTACTTTGCTTTCTCTCAGTGGTACTGAACTTGAAAAGCAGAGAAACCTGGCTATGAAGAAGGCTGATGGTTTAGTTTTTGGTTTGGTGTGGGTTTTGTTTGTTAGTTTGTTTTTATTTCACATATACTGAGAAAACAATGATTTACCTTTGCTCCTCAATTTGAGTCTAACAAAATCCACAGGTAATGGAGATTTTCCACCTACACTCTTGTGAACAAAAATGTCCTATATTTAAAGCAATCAATTGATAAATTTAACTGCACACAGTTTTATTTGTATATAACTGATTTTTACTGTAGTCTCTCCTACAACTCAGCATTTTTATTAAAGAAATCTTTCCAGCATTTTTACCTCCTCTTTTTAACTGCCTCCTTCTCATCATACAGCTTTACAGAGCTGTCACTGAGGGGTACTTAGCAAATCTCACAGCCCCAAATAAAGTTGTGTTTGAAAATAATGATGATGATGCTCCCACATTACATCATCACGATTTCATTTCTTTTTACTGCAGTCTCATGTTATTGTTAGGATAAAAACAAACTACTTTTATGACAAGACTATTCCATTTTATAATAAATTTGCTGCAGCATGTCAAGAAAACCTTTAAAATATTGCACAGTGTATGACTGATGTAATGCATTATTTCACCAAATCTCTGATGCTACAGAAATCCCACTGCTATAGACTAGCTTGTATATCTTTACATACATTTTGTATCTTTTATATGTTTTTTCTAAAAGGACCTTGTACATCTCAAATGGTAATATCACAAGATTGAAATAAACATTGATTTGCTTCACTCCTAATGACCAAGGGGCTAATTTAATATCTGAGAAGTAGACGATAGATTCCTCTTGATTTCAAATTTCAGACAGTGCCAGACTGGGAAACAGATATTGGATTCATCTCCATCTAAACTCACATATTTAAACCAGTAACCTGTATCTCAACTTGTTACCTAGGCTTCTTCAACAGAGCAAAAGAGGTGTTTATTGTGTACTGTTTAACATATTCTAAGATAGATTACTTAGGAGAAATATCTATCAGCATCCTTTCCTATTTCCTTTCCCCCCCCACTTTTTAGAGCAGGCCTTCAGATACAGAAAGAAATTTTAATACATAAAGGTTTGAGGAAAGTTTTTCAGTTTAAAACAAAAGCTGAATCTGCTTTGAAATATTGAAATTGTTTAATGTTTGACATAATTAAATATGTAACTTTTGATATTTTATTTTTTCTGACTGTGGTTCTTTGCTTTATATTTTGAAGCCAAGTATTTTGATTTTTTGATATTTTTAGCAATACATATTCTGATTATGGAAATAATACATATTTTTATTTAATTGTCCTCTTTGATGTTCCCAGGCAACCTAATGTGTTGAAGCCTAAAAAAAAAAAAGGTTTATTCTGTGGTAAAACAAAGATACAAAAACTGCTTGAAGAGGTTTGTGCTGTTATCTACTATATTCAAAGCACTCATGCTAATTTAGCAGCAGACTGAAATATTTTATTTTCTTATTCATTAGGTTGCTAAGGAATCAGAGGTTAAGAGAAGGTTGGGCACCTTGCACCTGACAAGTGAACTGCCAAGGGGATGAGGAATATAAGTGCTAAGATGACTAGAAATTTGCTCAGTTATTGTCACAGTTTCAAAAGATTTGATATGTTGCCTCAAATGTTTTGATCCCACCAATCAATGATATCAATAAATCATTTACTTCTACAGAGAAGTGTCAGGGAAATTTTGAATAATTCTCAGTAATTTCTTTGCAATTCTAGGCAGCAGCAGTGCCTATCTGTCACAAGCCTAATGAGCTCTGGGCTGCAATAGCTGGAACTTGGATAGTTTTCTGGGCATATTGAAAAACAACGCGGATTTGTGAGGAAGAAGGAAGGCTATAGAGTCTTTCTGGCTGCCACAGGTAATCCCATGTGTGTGAGAGAGGCATAGCTCAACACATGCAATTGAACTCATCTTGGTTTTTGACAGCCTTTGTCTGGATATTTGTTTGCTTGCTGCTCTTGTGATTGTAAATATATTACAAATGATCTGAAGATAGATTTTTTTATGCACTAGAAAAGCAAAGGGGAAAAATATTTGAAACTGAAGGCTCCATGTTTTTTGACAGTTCGATAGAAAAGAAATCTATCAACTGCCATGTCTTCTGCAAATGAAAAAATGTTAGAAATATGCTAGATAATGAATTTTTCTTTGAAGCATTTGTGATGGCAAGTATCTCATGTGGAATGGATGAATATTTTTTGTTCTTACATTTGTTGTTTTTCAGTAGTGCTATTTAGAAAGCACTCTTGAGTGCATTTATCTTCCTGTAAATACTTCATTCCTGTGAGTCAAAATATTACTGTTCACGTGTGCCAAGGATATCTATTGTATGTATTACGAAAAAAAATTTTGTCAGTTGACACACACCACCTCCATATAGATGTTCGTAACTTCATAAAGGACCCTAAACAAAACAAAGTCCTTATGCAACAAATGAAACATTGAAGTTATACTGCAGATTGTTATGGACACCCCCATAATGGTTACTAAGGTGGGATTCTGAATAAGCCCAAAACAGATCAATGAATCACTAGTGTTGTCAGGGCCAACTTCAGGCATTGGAAGTAGAGGCAATCGCCAAGGCAGTAAAACTGGAAGAGACAGAAAAATATCTATAGTTTAATTATCTTCTTTAAGAAGATCTTTAATTAAGTTTTTCCTATAGCTATGCTACATTTCTGGAAAGACACTTTGGTTTCCTTATATAAAATAAAGGTGCATGGGCTAGGAGTTACTGCTATGCAGAAGCAGGGAAGGAGAAAAGAGGCAGTAAGAGTGACATGAAATTCTGTGGTCACATTTCAATCCTACTTCTTCTCCCTGTGTCTTCTTTTACTGACAGACTTGCCTCCCCACACTTAGAAGTGGTAAAATTAATTTTTGTCTTATGTTCCTGAGAGGTCTCGAGCTGCTTCCCAAACCAGTTATGTTGGCAGAACAGAAAGAAATTCAATTGCTTTTATAAGAAACCTATTTATGTGACCTTTATAAATGTCCACTGTACTTTTCCACTTTTCTAGATGAATGAATGTTGTAAAAGGAAGTCTGATGTGATGAAATATTCATATTTTAAGACCTTTGAATTTCTCCTGATAGTTCTTTTAGCATCAAATTGACAATATCTTTTGAGAAGTACATCTGGTCTTAATTAAAGACTTCAATTACAGCTAATCCATCATAAACTTTGAAAAACTCTTCCAGACTTAATTACAAACACTGTTAATAATGTAAAACTCATATATCATTAAAGTTCAAGCTTCAGGTTTCAGCTATCTGATAATTTCATTCCTCTTGCTATTAATATATAAACCCTCTAGTGTGACCTCTCTGTGTAGGGATCTATAGACTGATTAACTTGCATCCTAACTTTATCCTCCAAAATTTAAATAAGAGTCTTCTTTTTAACATGGGTCAGCTAAGAACCATCCACCACCCTGAAGTAATATTCAAGCTAATTTTTGATGTATCATCTTAGATCCCAGGAGGAACAGGTTCATTAATAGAGCATGTTATCTATTCCAGTTAGCTAAGCTTGTTAAAACTGGCTTGGGTACCTGTGTGCAGGGGTGCCCAGTGTTATGTAGACATAATCGGTCTCTCTGGCAGCATTTACAAGTTAAATAAAAAATAAAAATAACAAAGGTACTCAGAATAGCAGATAGAAAAGATATATTAAAAGAAACCTACAGGCCAATACACATTACCTGGGAAAATGGCAATAAAAGTGGAAATTTCCCAAAATTTAGTCTTTGAATGATCTGGGTGAAATCCAAACGAATTTAATGCAAACCCTGTGTTGTGAGAGTCACTGTGCTGTCTATAATCCTGCCTAAATCACTGGTATATGTACATTGTCATGATGTTAATATTTCTGCACCACTTTCCTGATATGACACAAAGAAGCCCAGTGTAAAACAAATGTTAGAATTGACTGGTAACTCTAAGAACTTGAGAATGTAATTTTTACAATAATATAGAAAAGTATTTGCAACAATGAGCTCTTACTTCAAAGCTTTAATAGTCTATATTTTCAACATTTTTACATGCCTGACACTCAAATTTTTCAGGTTCCTTTGGATGATTAAAAATATTCAGCATTCTAGACCTCTCCTCCTACTGAGCAAAACAACAGAATTAAAAGTGGAAGGATTCAATCAAGCTACAAAATTGTTTACCTTAAAGTAATCTCCAAAGATGTGTTCTTTACTACTGCCTACCTTCAGATATATTATTGCCTATGCCAGGTGAACTAAACTGAGGGAGAAATTCTAGCTGAAAACTAATAGCTATTTTGCCAGGCAAGATTTTAGCAAAACCAGTCCCTTTACCTGGTTCATCACAGCTGTCTAATCCTTGGAAAAGGGGGAGATGGGAATAGTCAACCAGGTACAACAGGAGTGGCAGATCACCTCATCAGTGCTAAAATTCTTCTAGAAACACATTTTTCCATTATGCAGTGCTTCATAGTCATGTTATTAAATCTCATAGGACTGTCCAAATTAATATATCCCACTGAGGTGGATGAACGTGGCCTTTACTGGCATAAAATCACTTGGGAAATTTAAGCAGAATGGGTTAAGTGTAATTTGAATTCAGGATGCTGTGCTGCAAACCAAGATATCCCATTGAACCTGAAACTTTGCCTGTTTCCCTGTGATAATGACTGAACTAATACATGATACTTTGTCTGACATTCCTTATAATATACTACACTTTGTTCAAGTAAATACAATGTTTGAATTCTCTGTGACGTAAATCATCTTAATATCTGCCTTAAATATTGTTTAAGTTATAAAAAGCAAACTCAGGAGACAATATTAATCACTGCTGCCAACCTGAGCATACCCATATGGGTTGTAATCTGTAGCTTTCCTGTTTTCTAATGCTTCTAAAGCTGCTAAATATAAGCCTGTACATTAGTATAATGAATAGACCTACAAAAAATATGCTTAGTTAAGATTTGTAGTTGTACCTTTTCACCATAATGTATAATTTAGTATCTCCTTAATCATATAATTTGGAGACGATGTAAATCATAAGAGTTTTTGTTTTCAGTCTTATGATTTAATTGCTGCCTCTGTAGGTTCTGCTTGTCCAGTAAGAACATTTTTCATATATATTCCTCATGGGATGGACAATATATTTAAAAATATCTTTGGGCTAATTCTAATTTATGGTTGCTAGCAAGTAAGTAAGAATGCTGTATTAATAACTGCTGGTGAAAGGACCCCTGTGATGGGGTACTGGGATTCAGGCCCAAATACAGAGCTTATGTTGTCAGTAGAAATGCATGCCCTCCATCAATGGGGCTTATATCAGCATTGCAAAACCATAGCTGAGATATCTCTGCTGAAATGAATGAAAAAAGTGGGATTTGTTACCAATATTTGTTACTTTGATACCAAAATCAAAGGAGTGGTAAGTCTCCATGCATTGATTCTTCACATGTGACCTCTACCTGCAGTCCAAGGGCAGAACACTATTTACAGCAATATTTCATATACCTTATCTATCTCAGAAGATTCTAATGTCAAGTTTTTCTCTGGTCCAAGTTGTAGCATATATTTGATCATGCATATGTCTGGTGAATGTACCACACTGAGGTTCAAAACTTAATGCCTGGTAAACTTGGTGTTGAGTTTTTATGTTGGTTTGTTTTTCTGGGAAGTGGAGAGTTAAATGCCAAGAATTTCATAGATCATCAAGACACTAGGTCAAAGTGAAAAGGTGATTCTTTCCAATTGTACTCTTTTGGGTTTTGTGTTATGATTAGTTTACACACGTACTGTGCTTAATATGTCAGTATCTAGCAGGTTGAAAAACACAATCAGCAAGCCTTTAATACTTAAATGCTTCCACAAATATAACATTTGCAGCATTAATCTTCTTTCTCTGCCTGCTGATGAGTTTTCATAGTGAAACATTTGCTTCGACGTAGATGTGCACAGATGTTATTCCAATGAATTTTATACTTCAAGAATTTGGCTTTGTGTTATTCTGACCAACTGCTGAGAACCTTCTTGAGATCCCACCACAGTACACAGCATCATCCCTGATGCTTTTAAACCACTTCCACTGAAGATTTTTTGATTAAAATGCTAACAAAGTACAAATAGTCCAATTTGCTTCATATGTGGCATCTGAGGTGGTCACAAATGGATTTAAAATTACCCCTGTATGCAGCTGACATTTTTAAGGGGCAGCTTAGCATCTACTTAAGCTGGCCTAAAACTGTGCTGCCTCGTTGAGTCTGCAGTGCCAATTCTGCAGCAAGGAGACTGCCTACTGCTTGGACACAAAGGAGCTGGCAGGAGCACACAGCTGGGACAGAGAAGTGCAGCACCACAGCTTTTGGCAGTTGCTCCATCCTCCTTCTCTCCACTGGCAGTGTCACCGGGCACTATTCAGCCTCTTCACTCACAGTGATGGAGAACTGCGCTAACAAGAGCCTTGGCAATATGGAAAAACATGTCACATGCTCCTTATACTTTGTGCAGTGTGGTAAACGTGTTAATTTTCAGTTTTAATAAAACCAGGATACCCTTGCCTATTTTTTTGTGTTTCGTTGTTGCTGCTTTTACCTAGTTACCATTCCTAAATAAATAAAAAAAAATCTTAAATAAAATAGTAATATATTACAAAAATAAAGTGTCACCACATGCTCTTTCCTGTGTACTCTACTCTCCAATTCCCCTGGAATCACTTGATCTCTAAAAGACAGAAACTTTGATACCAATTATTTATATACTTTATTTTTCACCCCCTTTATTTGTCACATGTTCATCAGTGACATCGGATTTTTCTCTCCAAAACTAGTGGTCTCACAATGTGGAATTTTCTCCTGTCAGGTGGGGCTATACAAAGAGGAACATTGCAAAATAAACTGTCATAGCACGAGACACAATTTGGAGGAACATTCCTTTCTCTGAGAATGTGATATACACTTTGTTCCAGTACCTGTTTATTTTAGAACATGTGACCTACTCTTGGGTGGCAGAGGTTCTAACTTCTTCCCTCTAATACAATTCATTTCTGTATGCAGGTTTCTTTGTGTGATTACACTATTGAAAGGTAACATGATTTCACAGGACACCCCTTGTTTGAAACAAAAAGATCCTGTTTGCTGAAACAGACAAGAGATTAGGTCATTTTAGAGTTGACAGATTGTGGTTATTGTCCTAATTACCAAGCCCTGCCAATATGGAAAGATTTCTGACTGGTCAAGAACTCTCACCCAAACTTGTGATGCCTCTGAAATAAAACTTCTACTTTAAACGTAGGAATTTAAGTACTTGAGGAGTTAGAAGTTTAAAGAGTTCACCAGCACTGGAACCTCATCTCAGTCCAGATCCTCCCTAAATACCTGTCTCTTTTTGTGAGTGTTGATTAATGTCTTATATTTGGCAGCAGCACCTTATTCATGTATGAACTTTTGAATTATTATTCTATTTGACACTGGCAAGTATTTTGTTGCAGCTCAACTGACTGTTCTACTCTTCATTTCCATCTGTTAGCACTCGGCCGGTACTCAAGGAAAATAACACTATTAGCATTTTCAAGATCATTCAGATGGCTGATCTTTGTATCAGTGCAGAATGCTATCTCTGAAGCAGTACACCACTGTGTATCACCAACAATGACTCACAGTTTTTTACACTAAGAAATTGATGTGACAGTGAGGTCACTTTTCCATGACTCAAAACTTATTTCTCTGTTAAAGTATCTTTTTCTTGCTGATAGCCCATAAGGCTTGCTTTTCAGCTATTCATAGTTATGAAGAATATTTGAAAATGTAATAATATAGTACAATTTGTTTCCAGATGTTCAGTGTCTCTACAAATAAAAAAGTAAATGGTAACTTTTCATAGTTACTTTCACAATTAACAATTGTTCTGAAAGTGACCCCGATTTTAGTGACCACTCTTTAAACAGCATTATGCAATCAGGTAAGGTAGAATGCCAATATAATTCAGACTCATTTTGAGCAAAAGAATTGGTTACAAACCAGAGTTACTATTTTTAATTACCTTAATCCAGCTCCTTTGAAGTTTGCTTCATTAACTCTTTATCCTTGATACCAATTGTATCCAAATTTTTGGTTTTGTTCTTGAGTTGTAGTACAGTTACTATGTGTTTCTGCTGATTATAGAAAACTACCAACAGAAAAAAAAATAAAAAATGAACACTAGTTTTACCACTATTGTTTTTTTGGTTTTGGTATGAGCATGGTTTATGTTCTTTTGTTTTGGTCTGAGCTTGGTTTATGGATTTTTTTTGTTTGTTTGTTTTTGTTTTGGTTTTTGGTTCTTTTTATTAGTTGTATTCAAAGCAAAGTAACTTGAAAACAGCAAACTAAGTAGCCTAAACTGTTTGAAATCATACATGATTAAAGACACTACTGCTTTGCAATTTACTTAGCAAAAAAATTATTCTGAACTATTTTGCCAGTGCATCTTTGTTAATGTGAAAAAGTTGCTATGGGAGAAGTGAAACACCATACAAATGCCTTCATTGCCTTATAAATAAGACTTTTTCTAAATGGTACCATTTGTGAATATATGGGGCCAGTCAGTAAATCATGTTCATGTTTCTCCACAAATATCACACTGCAATTGAACACTGTATATGTAATGATCTCAGCACAGGTCCCAGGGAGTGAGAAAAGCTCTTGGGAGAGCTTTACTTTTGCTTTTAACCTAACCTAAGTCCTACATATACTCTGCTCATTCTGAATTGCCCAACAATTTATGGGAAAAGTCATTCTCTGAGACTTTAATATGTTCAAAATGGGCCAGCCTTGGGAAAAAAATGTAATGGGTTCAATAAGAATAGAAGGAAAGACTTGGGAGGTTTTCATTTGTAGTGTATTCCACTCAGTTTCTACAGACTTAAAGGGGAATGTGGCCTCTATTGTTGCTTTATATTTCCTTTTCCTATCCTCCTGGAATACCTTCCCTGGCAGCATAAAAAGGCACAACTGTAAAAGATTCAAGGTCAGGGAATTATGTGCTGATCTTTGTTCATTATGCAAATTTCTTCTGATTGGGTGATCCAGGCAATAATCAGTATTTTTCCCTTTTAAGCCAAGTCTATAGGGCACATCTAAGAGATCAGGATGGTTCCAGGCACAGTTCATCACTAATGTAAATGTGCATAATTTAATAATTTAATCCTTCGAAGGTGCACTCTGTAGCACAAAGAAACAGAATCAGTATCCATAATGCATGGCTTTTATACATTCATATATTCATTTCAAGGTAGTTAAACATTAAGTAGCTTAAGCAATATTTAAATATGCAACTGCATTTTCTAGGTATGGGGGCAAATAAAAAAATAGAAGAATATAGACTATGCTTTGGAAAAAGTTACGCTTATTGGGATTATTAAAACCCACATCCTTTGAAGTACTGTAAACACTGTGAGTGCTAACACACCTAAAATCTCACACCCTTTTATTTCCTGCACTCTAGTACTGAAGGACGGCTTGTTCACAAACATCAGGTCACAAAATCAGGCTCTGAATGGCATCACTGCCAACCCAAACTGATTCAAACCCTGAGTGAATCAGGTTTAGAGAACCTCCTGGATTTTGTGGGCAGACCACAGCACCAGGGGGGCAGGCCAGTATTTGCTGCTGGCCCTTGAGTGCACCACTAACCGTGACCGAGATGAGCAGCAGAGGATTTTACTCCTCATGACGCCTTTGTATTTTACTTCACAAGCCTTCAGCTAAAGCTGAATGAGAACCATTTTAAAGCGTCGCATAAAACGAAGTGCCAGCGCAGGAACGCAGTTATAAAGAAGTGTGACAGCTACGAACAAAAGCGGATGCTGCGCATCCCCGTGGTCCCCGACACACGGGCACTGCTGGGTGGTTATTCCTCTCTCACAAAGTTGTCACCCACAGGAGCGGCGCCTCCTGACGCCCAGCCCAGCCCTGCCCTGCCGAGCCCGCCGGTCTCCGGGCCGCCACACCGTCCCTGACACTGCCCCGGCCGGGAGCTGCGGGGGCCGGTCCGGCGGCTCTCGCCCGGCCACGGGGGCGACCCACCGCGGCAGCTTTTCTTCCACGAGTCCCCTCGTACCTCCTGAGCTCCCCGCTGCCCGCGCCGGGACCCGCTGCACCGGGTGGCCGCGGTCTCTCGCCTCCCCCCGCCGCCCGCGCCGCCGCCAGGCGCGGCCCCCCCGCTCCGGCCCCGGCCCCGGCCCCGGCCCTGCCCCCGGGCGCTCCCGCCGAGCCCCGCTCCGCTCCGCCGGCAGCCCGGGCGCAGGGGCGGCGGTGGCATCCGCGGCCGGCAGCGGGGCTGGGCTGGGCGCCGGGAGCAGCCGCAGGGAAGAAGAGCAGCCGGGAGCAGCGGCGGGACCCGCAGCCCGCCCGCCGCCGAGCTCGGCGCGGACGATCGGCACATCCCCGTTCCGCCGGGGGCGGCTTTGCCAACCCCCCCACCGCCTCCCCGCCTCCCTCCGTCCCTCCTTCCCTCCCTCCTTCCTTTCCTCCCCGCCCCTCCGGAGCGACATCCCTGCGAGTTTGCCTGGCTGCCCGCGCCCGTCGCCGGGCGCTCGCCGCCGCATCTCTGTCTCCATCAACTCCTGGGAGCCGCCGGCGGAGGGCAGGATCCAGAAGTTGCGGCCAGCCCGGGTGGAAAAGTAGCGGCAGAGCGGAAGAGGCCGGAGCCCGGCGCAGCCCGGCCCAGCCGAGCGGGGCCGGCGCGGCTGCCGCCACCCGCAGCCCCCGGCCGGGGCTTGCCCCGCGCCCCGGGCCGCGCCGGCCGGGGCAGAGCGACGCATCCCCGCGGGAGCCGGCGCGGAGCCACCGCGGTAAGACGGGGCTGGGCTCGGGGGCGGTGGGCTCCGGGGGCGGCGGCCCCGAGTCCTCGCCGAAACTTGTCCAAGTTGTGCGGCCCCGTTGCGGGCAGGGGCGCGGCGGCGGCGGGCGCCCTCTGCCGGGCTCGGTGCGGGCGGCGCGGCCCGGGGCTCCGCGCCCGTCCCGGCTGCCGGCACTGCTGCTCCCCGCCGCCCTTTCGCCCGCGGTGTAAATACCTGTCTGCTTTCGTTTTAATTCGAGCCGAATTGAATTTCGGTGGCGTGTGTCAGGTTTATTTACGTGGGTAACTCCTGGAAGCGTAACTGGAAAATATTTCCTGAGCCCTCATGTTCACGCTGTAGTGGTGAAATACAGCGGGCTTGAGGAGCCAATCTGAATTGCTCTTCTGCCAAGGGTAAATTTTGTGGAACTTTAAAAATGCACCTTCTTTTAATTTTTGATTTCCTTTAAAGAAAACGTGAGTTAACTCATCTTTTCTATAAACTTAGTGTCACTTTGTTAACCGAAGTACTTTAACTATGTTCTGACATCTGCACAGCTTCAGAGAACTTTTGTTTCTATTTCCACAGGAAGAACCTACAGGCAAAGTGAAAGGAAATCTGAAACTGCTCTTCTTAGAAGAAAGTATTGGCTTTCTGCCTCTTCCACATGTTTTCCTTTTGCATCATAATGGAAGGAGCAGGATTTTTTGAATCATCAAGGCCAAATTTGGGCATCAGTAGCTGAAGAAAAGATTAAAAAAGACTTGAAAATATGTATGACTCTTAATTCAGATGCATCTTTCACAAACAGAGAGGAATAGGGGTTAAATGCACTGCAGAGTCGTCAAAAGGATCTAATGGAGGATCTATGTTGATTTTTTTAAATTATTGTTTTCCTTCCCGTCCCTCAATGAATCCCAAAAGAGAAAGATGGAAAGAGTATGTAAGGAAATTGAGAAGAGGTGAAGACTGAAGACAATAACTTCAATTTTGGAGTCTATTTTCCAAGTGTTGTGTATTCTTTATTTTATCAAATATAACATTGTTTTGAATAAATTATATAATTTTGTTACCAGTGGAGTTTTCGTCAGCTCTAAAAGTGGAATTTGGCCTGATTGAAAGTTTTTTAAAAAAGCAAACATATGACTGCAATTCCCTTTTCAGATCATGCTTTTCAAGTTACCAGGAGAGAGTGTATCAGTCTGTTACTGTGCAGTTAACCTGTGCTTTATATGCATATCTTAGAGATTTTACTTTTTCCCTGATTTTAGTATTTATGCTTGTAGTGTTGTATTTGAGAAAAGTGTGAACAGACAAGGCACCTGAGATTTAACTTTTCAAGAGCCTTGTCATTTCAATGTTGTATCTCAGATTACAAGCAGTCTGAGCCTTTGTTGTACTGCACAGTATACAATAAGTCTTTTCTCATAAAAATATGCCTTAAGATAATTATTTTTTTAACAAACTGGATGAAAGTTTGATATCTGAACATTGTTTTGTGAAGGAAATGTATGTCTGGGGAAGAGGAGCTGCCTAATGGATCATGGCTCTGATGTTCACGGGGCATACTCTATTTCTAGCATTGATGGTTTTTGATGTCTTCACTTTGGAAGAATCTGTAAGCAATTACTCTGATTGGGTGACTTTCATAGAAAATGTAGATCAATATGAAAAACAGCAACTTGAAGGTCTTAGTGCTGAGCAGAAGCTGAAAAGAACAGTTCTTCATCCAAGCTTGTATTTTGATGCTCAGGATGTTCAGGCACTGAGGCAGAAGGCTCGTACAAGCCATTTGCATCTCTTCAGAGCCATCAGAAGTGCAGTGATGGTTATGCTGTCCAACCCTTTGTACTACCTACCTCCACCCAAGCATATCGATTTTGCGGCCAAGTGGAACGAGATTTATGGAAACAACCTGCCACCTCTAGCGTTCTACTGTTTGCTGTGCCCTGAGGATAAAGCTGCATTTGATTTTGCCCTAGAATATATGGATAGAATGGCTGGTTACAAAAACTGGTTGGTTGAGAATGCACCTGGAGATGAAGTGCCACTTGGTCATTCCCTGACAGGATTTGCCACTGCTTTTGACTTCTTGTATAATTCACTGGAAGATGAGAGAAGGCAAAAATACCTGGAGAAGATATGGTCTGTAAGCGAGGAGATGTATGAGTACTCCAAGGTTCGTTCCTGGGGAAAGCAAATTCTCCATAATCACCAAGCAACCAATATGCTTGCTTTGCTTATTGGGGCTTTAGTTGCCGGAGTGGAAAAAGGATCTCAGGCGAATATTTGGAAGCACACCGTTGTTGATGTGATGGAGAAAACAATGTTTCTGCTCAATCATATTGTAGATGGGTCTCTGGATGAGGGAGTAGCTTACGGGAGTTACACAGCCAAGTCAGTAACCCAGTATGTTTTCCTGGCCCAGCGCCACTTCGGTATTAACAACTTGGAGAACAACTGGCTGAAAATGCACTTTTGGTTTTACTATGCCACCCTATTGCCAGGCTTCCAGAGGACTGTGGGTGTTGCAGATTCTAATTACAACTGGTTTTATGGTCCTGAGAGCCAACTGGTTTTCTTGGATAAGTTCATCATGAAGAATGGAGCTGGTAACTGGCTGGCACAGCAAATCAGAAAACACAGACCCAAGGATGGGCCAATGGTGCCATCCACTGCACAGAGGTGGAGCACATTACATACTGAATTTATATGGTATGCTGCTGAAATCACTTCTCAGCCACCTCCTGACTATGGTACTGCTAAAATGCATGTATTTCCTAACTGGGGAGTTGTTACTTATGGGGCTGGATTGCCAAACAGCCAGGCAAACACCTTTGTATCCTTCAAGTCTGGGAAACTCGGTGGACGTGCTGTCTATGATATCGTTCACTTTCAACCCTATAGATGGATTGATGGGTGGAGAAGTTTCAATCCAGGGCATGAACATCCCGATCAGAACTCCTTCACTTTTGCTCCCAATGGACAGGTGTTTGTATCTGAGGCTCTTTATGGACCTAAACTCAGCCATCTGAATAATGTCTTGGTGTTTGCTCCATCTCCTACAAGCCAGTGCAACCAGCCTTGGGAAGGACAGCTTGGTGAATGTGCGCAGTGGCTGAAGTGGATTGGTGATGAGGTTGGAGACTCAGCTGGAGAAATAATAACAGCCTCCCAGGCTGGTGACATGATGTTTGTGAGTGGTGAGGCAGTATCTGCTTACACATCAGCAATGAAACTGAAAAGTGTGTATCGCACTTTGCTGCTGTTAAATTCTCAGACATTGTTAGTAGTTGACCATATCGAGAAGGAGGAAGACTCCCCTGTTAATTCAGTCAGTGCCTTTTTTCATAATCTTGACATTGACTTTAAATACATACCCTATAAGTTTAAGAACAAGTACAATGGAGCTATGATGGATGTGTGGGATGCCCACTACAAGATGTTTTGGTTTGATCATCGTGGGAGTAGTCCTGTTGCTAGGATACAGGAGGCTGAACAAGCTGCTGAATTCAAAAAGCGGTGGACTCAGTTTGTAAATGTTACCTTTCCAATGAAAAACACGCTTACAAGGATTGTTTACCTTTTCTATGGGCCGTATGTCAATGTTTCTAACTGTAGACTCATGGATAATGCAAAATCTGGATTTCAGATTTCGCTCAGTGTCAACAACACTGAAAATACCATCTCTGTTGTGACTGAATATCAGAATTTAAAGGCAAGGTTTGATTACTTGGGATTTGGTGGTTTTGCTAAAGTAGTTCATGAAAATAAAGTGACCAAGTTTGGTCTTGGTACTGAATCTGTGAAAAAAGATGTGAAAAATATTAGGGTAGTTTTCCCATTTGGATTCAAAGTGAACATAATTGCAGGGTTAATTTTGGGTGTCAGTTTGGTCATACTGGCTTTTCAGTGGCGGTTTTACATATCCTTCGGTAAAATGTTGCGTTGGATCCTGATACTGGTTGTCACTCTGTGGCTTATTGAATTGGTGGATGTGTGGAGCATGTGTACTCAGCCCATCTGTGCAAAGTGGAGCAGTGACATGGCAAGGCTAGAACGTGATAAAGGCAATAAAGCCAAACAATTAGAAGGAAACCCTGTTGTTTTGCCAGATGTTATCATTACTTCACTTCCCTCTTCTGGTGCAGAAATTTTAAAACAGGTTTTTTTCAATACCAGTGACTTTTTATACATCAGGATACCTACACCCTATCTTGAAATTCCCGAGACTGAATTTGAAATTGATTCCTTTGTAGATCCATGTGAATGGAAGGTTTCTGATGTTAAGAGTGGTAATTTTCGTCTTATCCAAGGGTGGCTTCAGTCTCTAGTTCGAGACACAAAGTTGCATTTACAAAACATTCATTTATATGAAGCTAGCAGAAGTAAAATTGCTCAGCATTCTGCATTAAGTAAAGACAAAAAGAAAAGGTCCAAAAAGAGAGAATCCCTGTTAGAGCAAAGAATCAGGGCAAGAGGGAGTCAAGAAAAAGATGCTGAATATATTAGGGAACTGAGAAGACATCTTGTCTATTATCCTAATGCACGACCTGTTCTTAGTTTAAGCAGTGGGAGCTGGACATTAAAGCTTCCCTTCTTTCAGGAAATCTTAGGACCATCAATGAGAGCATTATATGTAGTGAGGGACCCACGGGCATGGGTCTATTCAATGTTGTACAAAAATAAGCCAAGCCTTTACTCCTTGAGAAATATTCCACAACGCTTGGCTGCAATGTTTAAAGGGGAGAATGGTAAAGAAAAATGTAGTTTAAATGAAGGCTATGCCTCTGAGTTTGAATCCTTAAGGAAAGAAATTTCAAATTCTAAGTCAAATGCTATTTCTGTGTTGTCTTATTTATGGCTAGCAAACACAGCAGCAGCAATGAGAATAAACAGGGACTTGCTGCCAACAAATTATCAGCTGGTCAAATTTGAAGATATTGTGAGCTTTCCTCAGAAGACGGCTGAAGCAATTTTTGCCTTTCTCGGTATTCCTCTTCCTCCTGCTAGCTTAAACCAAATATTATTTGCCACCTCCACCAGTCTTTTCTATCTTCCTTATGAAGGGGAAATTTCACCAAGTAGCATTCATGCCTGGAAACAAAACATGCCCCATGAAGAGATTAGACAGATTGAAGATATCTGTTGTTCACTGATGGACCACTTAGGATACCCAAAGTTTATAGAATAAATGCTGCCGGTCAGCAGAAATTTGCACTAATATTCTCTGACTCCCAATTTGTGGATAAATATTAGATAGGTTTGTTTATTCTTATAAAATGTGTACAGTCTGCTACTCTCAGAGAGATTATTTTAAGAAAAATGTAACTGTTCCTGAAACTGTGGGTGGGTTTTTTTGTTTGTTTTGATTTGTTTTTCTTTAAAAAGGTATTGTAACTACTTTTGCGGCCTTTTGGAAAAAAAACAAAAACACAAAACCTTTGCAGGAGTACCAGCTGGGGCCTCTATAGCTCAGGGGTTTAGTAGTAGAACAGAGAGCTTTTCACCTCCATCTCACCAGTTTGACTCCAGCCCAGATGGTTAGTTCCAGAAAGCATTTACCATCTGATGATTGTATGATGGTTTATATGAAATTATACTTGTCAAACTGGTCCTGTTCCCAATGGTGATTATTGGCCCCCTTGGACAAGTTTACTGATGCAGTCTGTCAGTGTCTCACTGGTCACTATAGTGGTGCAAAATAAACATAAGCTGAGATTTAAGGCTGTTCAGCATCCCCTTAGTGGGAGAAAACAGAACATTTGAGTAAATCTAGTTTCTTATTTACAATTTGAGCAGACAGGCCCAAGACTGGAATGGACTTGGATATTAAATCTCATTCTAGGATGTGGTTCCTGCATGTCAGAGATGTGGTACTTAAATTGGGGTTTGATGTTTGACAAAAGAGAAGTCTTAATTCTCCATTCCTGACCCTTTGTGGTACCCTTTGTGAGCCTGGAGTAAATTAGCTGGAGAAGAAGAAATGGGATGAAATCTAAGAAACTAGCAAGGTCCCTCAAATGAGCAGTTAAATTTGTGTAGTTTTGACCTGCCTCAACATAACCTAATTTTGAAGGTTGTTAACATATTGACTTCTTAAATGGTTTTAATCTATACCTCTTGTCTTAGAGGTTCTGGAAGGATTTTCTCCTTTTGAGTGAGACTCTTCCATCCTTCTTTGTTGTAACACATTTCTCTGCTGATTTTTGTGTTGGGACCAGTGCAACTATGTGATGCATTATTGTTGATGTCTGCATAAAATGCAATCTGAGATTTAGAAGACCTCAAATAAATCTCTAGCCCTGTGTTGCTGTGGGATGTTTTGCTTGTCTGTATAATGAATTTCTGATGGACAGCCATTGCTAACCTCAGGTCTTCTGTCAGAGAGGGGAGAGATCTGAAAATCACCTGACCCTCAGCCACTTCACATTTGAGTGATGTTTCCCTGCAACAAACATTTTACAAAGTTGTCTGATTTTTATCATGATTGGTGTTTCTTTAACATGATGCTGTGATATGATACTTGTTTCAAAACAGCTAGGCCTGATAGGATAGTTGCATCTTTGTCACAGCTTATTTTCTTCTTGAGTCACACTCGTTGTCTGCGCATGCCCATTAAGAAAAAAAATTCCCATTTCCTCTTTTAACTTGCTCAGCATTCTCTGGAAATGCATGCATATTGTAAATGGCTGCAGATGTGTATATCAGATCACAAAGAGACATCTATTTCCTTTGCCATCTGTTTTTTATTACAAGTGGAATTGTGTTGAAATATGCTTCAGTTGGTTTGTGGGAGCTGGAATCAGAGTTTATTATATTAAAATATGTGTGTAATTGTTATTTATTTGGGTGGTAAGCGTTGGGCAATGTCAAAAGTGCAGTGAGTTTCTTCATAGAGATTACAGATAACCTTGATGAATTGTAATATAAAGGACTTCTTTTTTCTTCCCATCTTACCATTATGTCTCTGTCTTACCCAGCTGTTTTGTCCCTCTCATATGTACATTTCATATCCTTGAGATACCTCATTACAACCTAGATAAAAGTACTTCTTTCTCAGACAGTCATAAGTATGACAAAACAGGCCTCTACCATGATAAAGATACTGATAATTTGTGGTCTCACTCGCAGTAAATTACCTGTCATTTACTAGCAGTAGCTGTATTTTCCCCTTCAAACTTGTATTTCACCCTTGGCTAGGTGGAGTGCCATGTTAAAGGAAATATTAAACAAGTTAATATACATTGACATTTTAGTGAAACTTTTGTTTCCAAGCATCATTCTCTCAAATTGATTCCTCTCTTGAGCCATTTTTGATTGTATGTTAAAAGAAAGTACAGTTTGTACTTGACAGAATAAATTTCAGCATTTGCTTTCTGTTTCCAGGATTTACAGTCTAGAATCAGAACAAATAAAAAAGGCTTTTCTCTGTCAGATGTTTTAGGGCAGCTGAAGGCAAGATTTTGTGGGTATACAGTTATTCTTAAAATTCTCTTCTGTTACTAGAATTCAGAAGAAGAATGGCCACTATATAGACACGAACATTAACTTCCCCTTTCACCATATAGTATTGTTTAATGTTTTGTCGGTGAACTTTGAGAATTGTTTGAAATTTTTGATAAGCATGTTTGTTTAGGTACACTTTATTGAAAAGTATTCTGACACTTTCATTGACGCTTTCAGAAACGCACTCATGAAAACTAGTCTCAGTACTTCATCTTGACTTTTCTTCCTTTTTCACCCTCTGTTACATGTTAATTATTTGCATTATATTGTAATTTGAACTGTCCACTTACGACACAGCTGAGATTCTGATGAATTTTTTAAAAAGGCAGGCTTTATTTAAATACTTACCTCTAAATCATATTTGGAAACATAAGAAAAATAAATACCAAGGAAAACATTTCAGTTATTTACTTTGTAAGTAAGTGACATTTGCCTTGGAGAGATGCACATAGGTCTTGGCATTCAGAGTTCTATCAAATAGGATAAATCTATAGTCTCTGATCACATCTAAATGCCTCTCTTGCTCCCAGTAGGCTTTTTCCAAGAGCAACATCTGCGGATATGATCCTCAGTATCGTGATCAGATTGGTTCCTTCAACCATTTTGCACACAGCTGGCATGCAGTCGTCATCAGATTTATGTTTGAACAGCTAATTTGCCAGATCCAGAGTTTAATTTCTGTACAAGATCCTCAAGTATGTAAAATTTATGGAAAAATTCATTTGACAGTGTAATACTACTCTGTTAATGCTAGAATGCAATTTAAACAAAAATTGCTTTTCAGATTTTTTGAAGTTATTGTTAACTGATTTGTAAAGCCTCAGTCATGGATCAGAATTTTTTTAAAACTGTAAAAGTGGTTTAATTTGCTGTTGAAACATAATGGTATAACTGGTAGCAAACTCCAGTCCATCCTACAGTCAATTACTGATATTAGACACTATTTATTTGATAAACATAAACATATATTAACTGGAATATAATACTGCATTTCCTGAAAACATTTGAAATGCACAGTTCAAGACAAAGGATGAAAACATGTTATCAATATTTCTGTAAGTTACAAAAATTATCCCTTTTGCAAGTGGTCCATATGTTGGGTTCCATATGTTAGAATATTTTGTAATTAGAAGTTGTGATACTTGTTTAGGTGACTTAGTAATTTATCAAAATTATTTCTTTTTATTTACATATAAATTTTCTTCAAGAGGATAAGTACTGGATCTTAACATTTCTGTGGGCAGGGCAACATAAGCTTTCATTCCTTCTTCTGTGCTCCTTTTTAGATTTGGTTCACACTAAAACCTGTTTTGCTTAAATCTCATGATTTAATCTAATGAATGGGCTGTTTTCCAAGTGAAGAGTCTGTCTGGAGACTTACAGTCTCAAATACCATATCTCAGTGTGAAATATGGACTATGAGTTATGGATCAAATCTGTAAAGTGTGAGCTGTTCAGAACTGGACCATAGGTGACATGATGTCTTGGTGACCTCAGTGAATGCTGTGCCACTAAATACTGTCATCAACTATCATAAAATTATCAACTAGTTAGCCTGAATATTCCAAAACAGAAAAAATGACAGGAAGCAGTTTACCTCGAATGATCATTAAGGATTTTTCTACCTGATATTTGATGACAAAAGGAAATGTATTTTAATAATTTAAAAAATGTAAATTTCTCTGTAATCAAAACTACCTGTTTTTTAATTTAATTTAATTTAAATTTATAAGCTCATAAAAGGAGGTGTAGAAACAAACATACTCAGAATAATCTACAAAGCACCACTTTGAAATGTCAGGACTTTTCTTTCGTGAGGAGACATTTGCTGGTATGTGATCAACACTATTCTCGTAAAGGATGTGAAGGGATAATCTCATGCTGTCTCAAAAAATACTTAATAATGGGAAAGTGCTGTTTCAAGATGCTGAAATGATGCTGTTTTAAATTAAACTATACATCTTTTGAGCAGGCAATGTGCTGAGAGTTATATGTGATGGAGGAGAACAAAGAGTCTGATCTCATTCACACAGAATAATTTCTGAAAGCGTCTTCGTTTATGGTGGTATAAATTCAATACTTTGTTTACTGCCGTTACTGAGAAAGGTATTGTGGAGTTTTAAGAACATGACCTGAATTAATTTATGTCACATTAAGTAATTTAACTTTCACACCTAAATAAAGGAGTCTTGTCACCCTAGAATCAATGGAAAATGAGTGTTGGCCTCAAAGGTAAATCAGACATTGCTGCTATCTTTTTAAATACTCAAAAGCCAGGAGTGGTGAAACCCTTAATTTAGATGCCCACTGACAGGCATCAGATGAAGTAGGATGAATTTGGATTTAAATGTGTATGGTCTTACATTTAAGTATGTATCTGTGTCTGAGCAATTTCAGTGTATACACTGTCCAAACAAAATTTTCTGAAACATCCTGCATAAAATAAAACTATTGTTAGTAAAATAATACGTTTCTGTTATCCTCTTTTTTCTTCTGTATTATTTCATCACTTCTGATATGACAAAACTTTGTAATGCAGTCAAGTGTATGTATTTAAAATTTTAAAATCCCACTGTTCTTGTTTGTTTTGAATATAAGAGCCATTGTTATCTTTCAGAAAGTATTGGTAGCAAGACCTGATTCTGTCTGCCTTCAAAAGCACAGTAAGTGTATTTGGTTTTGAGTGAAAGACCACAAAAAAAGCTATATTCCTAGAAAAGAAAAGATGACTTCTCACCCAGTTTTTTGGGAACTGGACAGCTGGTGCAATCCATAAATTTGAAGTCTCTTAGTCTATAAACACCATTTCAAAACTGTGTATTTAGAGTAGTCCTTTTCTAGTTCCTGAACTATACACAGGAGTTACTTGAGAGACAGATAGTTGGCATAGAAACCATTCTTAAATGTAAGTAGGTAAGCAAGTTGAAATAGCCATGAATGTTCCCATGTGTTTATTTTTCTTTTTAAAAACACAAAATCAAGACAAATAACTGAAACCCTCTGGATATCTTTTGCTGAATGTGGTCTGGCACAGGCAGCATCTATCAGATCCAGAGGCACAGGTAGCTCAGTCTCCTTACTGCTGTAAAGACCTGTAACCCACAGGAGGTGCAGCTGAGCTGCATCTTGTGTTCTGCAGCTGAGTTTTGCAGATTTAACTGGTTCTTTGTTCATTTAATTTTGCAGATTATGTTTGGCATATAACTTACAGGAGCAAGAATCTGATTCTATCTTTCCTGTGAAATCCAGCTTTCAGTTATAAAGAAAAGGTTGGCATGGTTTTTAATATTTTTCACTTGATATTTAACTCTGAAGCAGATAAATTATTTTTGTTTGTTTGTTTTTCTGGAGGATGTTAGCCCAGTGCCTTTTCTGAGTGATTTTGCAGTGGTCAGTGTGTGCTTATGCTTTATAGCTCATCCCAGGTCTACGTCACTACTTGTAATATTTTTCTTTAACCTTCTGAATCTTGAACCCAACTTCGGCTTTTGAGAAAGTTACATGGAAAATGCCTGTTATCATAGGAATAAAAATGTGTTTCCTAAAAAAAAGGTTGCTTTTTATTGCAAATTCTTTGACAATATTTGTGTCCAGCTATTTTCTGAAAGGTTGTTCTAAGTGAATGCATGCTACATACAAAGCTGATACCAGGAGCATGATAAAAGGCAGGCTGTCAGAGATAATTAATGCACACTTGTATCTGTGAAAGCCATTAATATTTTCACTCTTAATTGATTTTCTAAAAGGCTAGTTGCTTATATTTTCTTGGTTGTTTTTTTTTAACCTTTTTCTGTTTCCATCCTACAGCTTGCCTAGAAATAGACTTTTTTCCTATGTTTTCTGTATTTTAGTTTGAAATGTTGATTTTGTTACATTTTCTTGAACCTTTTGTTGTGTTTCAGGATCTTCAAGACTGTTCTCTTTATCAATTGCATCCTACAGCTGCCACTTAATTTCAAGAAACAATCTCAAAGGTAGTGGGGTATATAGGTACACATAAATGTACTGAGAAACTGGAAAAAAAAGACTAAAATGTATGTTGGAGTATTTACGTCTTAATGAGCTAACAAATCATGCCTGAATAATAGATTTCATTACTAACTTTAACTGATCAGCTGAATATTGTCTATTATATCTATATATAATATAGATATGCCTATATATATATCTATATGCCATATGAATACAGATGGAATGTGAAGTTAAAAGGAAGTTTTGTTTGTTTTCAACAAAATAGCTATTAACCAATCCAGCTCTATAACAAAACTGTTGATACCAAAAGAAGTTTTTCATTGACAGGAGGCAGCTTTACCTGCTGGGTATGGATTAGATATTGATGGTTTCTCAAGTGCCAGCATCCTTTCGTGACAAATTTGAAAACATCTGAAGAAAAATTTACTTCTGTAAAAATGGATTGTTTCATTTTAGAAAATAGACCACATTGGTGCTGATCAAAATGAGGTGACATGCGAAACTGCATATTACAGGCAGAATACTTTAAGTTAGTCATGATTAAACCAGTCACATAATAAGATCTTTAAAAATACGGATGTAGCTCTCATCTATTCCTCAGCCTAATTACTAACCTTCATTACCCTCTTATTTTCAGACCATGCTAAGATGAATTTCTTTCTATCTGCTGAAATAAAAGAGCAAGCCTACATGAAGATGCCCTGGCTTTGTTGATATGCGAGGGTTTTTTTAAAGTTGCTGTCACTTAAATGTTTGTCTGTATCTCTCAATCACTCTAGGATACATTTGCAAATCCTATGTAATGAATGATCCTGTTGATTTCAGCATGCAGGAATTTACTTATTTGTATTCTATCCTTTTCTGACAGTAGCCATGTCTAACTACCCTTAACACATGAAGTGAATAGAATGATTAGTAAAGAGCCTAGCTAGACAATAAACAAAGATTTCAGGGTTTCATGGTTCACATCTTGTTGGGAGCGTTTGCCAGCAATCTGCTTCATCTGCATTTAGCTCAGCTGGCTCTGCATAGCAACAGAATCATTGCACCCTTTGAAGAATTTCTCTTGAGAAATTTGCAAGTTAAAGATATAGTTTTAAACAGCTAAATGTGTTTATCATTCCTTTAGGGCCTCTTAAGTTAATGTAGGTGAAGGACCTTATTTAAAGGTGCAAAGAAAATTAAAGGGAGAAAATATTTCCTTGACAGATTAATAAAGATATAATTAAAAAAAAAATCAGATGTTATTAAAGTTTAGAAAAAAAAAATCTGTAGGGTCAGTTTGGCAAAACTGCTATTAATTGTTCTGTTAAATTACTCCTCTTTAGGCTCTATAATGTGCCCTGACAGACAGATACACATATGACCAATTTGCATTTGTTGCATTTCTGAAACAGAATTAGATAGATACACAAACGACTTCTAAATGAAAGCAGATTCAATAACCTCATGAACAAATGATGTTAGATATTTAAATACCTTGAAGTTTCTCTTGTACTTAGTGATTTTTATTTCATGTTTTCAATGGTGACTTAACCAGTTCCCTGGACAAGCCTCTCCAATGTTTAACAATCCCTTTGGTAATGAAATTTTTCTTCATAACGTTATCTGACACAACTTGAGGCCATTTACTCTTGTTCTATCACTTGTTATTTGGGAGAAGTGACTGAATCCCAACTCACTATAACCTCCTTTGGGATAGCTGTAGAGAATGGTAAGGTCCCCCTCAGCTTTCTCTTCTCCAGGCTGAACACCCCCAGCTCCCTCAGCCACTCTTCATCAGATTTACATTCCAGACTCTTCACCAGCTTCAGTGCTCTTCTTTGGATGCACTTCAGCACCTCTTCAGTGTCCTTCTTGTAGTGAGGGGCTTCTCAGCCGTTTCTCTAAAATCAAGTATTGCCTAGTGCAATATGTGTGTTTGTGCATGCATAGCACCAGGTTCCTAAAATCCTGCTATATTTTGGAAAGAGTCAAAATGCAAGCAACGTCTATATGGTGTTGAAGTAGGTCTTCACAGAAAATGTATTCAGTGAAGTGCAGAGATTTGAAGGTGATGAAGGCACTCAGCAAATACACTGAATTTGTTCTGAATTCAGAACTTAAAACAGGCTCACTTTGAGATGTATTTGAAACTCATTGGGAGATGTTTAGGTTGTGTCTGGTTTTCCTTGCAAATCAAACACTTCTTTTTTCATAATGGGGCATTTTAGTTGAAAGTTTTCTGAGACTGACCATCATATGTTCATCTTTTTTCATGCTGTGTAGTTTCCCTATTAGTCTATTTACCTATTTTAGAAAGATATATTTTTTTTATCAAGAGTGAATTTGATGAACTGTTTCATTAGTTTTTTCCTTCTGTTGCTTTAAAAATAGAAATCGTACTTTCAGGCATTTTGTGAAGGAATCCATCAGAATTTCTGAAAGTCAGAAATTGGAGAAAACAGATTATGTCTGTGCTTGCAAACTCCACAAACATTTCAAAATGTCATGTTATACCAACAAAAAGAAGTGTAAGAATTAACTTTATTTTCTCTGCTGCAACTTTAGGGATACAATTGTATCATCTATTGGAAAGTACCCCCTTTTTATTTAAAACATAAAATACCACCTTCATCAAAACAAATACATACAGTTCACAGTTTTAATTGTTATATTATCAATAGCTCATAGCTGGAATTCTGTGGTAGACCAAATCTGCAATATCTCTTGTACTCTTTGTGAATTCAACTGCCACAAAAATTACTTAACAGGTCTCTTGCTCGAAGGCAAAGTCTGTTCATAGCACTTAAAATACTGCCAAACACATCAAGAAAAAAATAATTTAACCATATTTTCTATTTTACTCTTGTGGATCTTATTTACAAGTGAAGACTGACTATTTTGCTTTCATTTTGATAAAAAATGCACTCATCTAATTAAGCTCTCTTGTAAATTTGTGTATCTGTTCCCCTCCAGAATTTGCAGACAGATTTCTAGTATGGCAGTTCTTTTCTTCTTTCAGTAAAGTGTAATTTTGATTAGTTGCTTAGAGAATGTGGAATTTAAATAAACAAGTGTTGAACTATTTTAAGTGTTTTTTGCAAGTGGTCTGTACTAATTACATCTCTTTTAACTTTGAGTTACAAGTGTACCTCTCCAAAAACAAATTCTCAAAAGTGGTACCTCAAATCTGTCTCATTGACCATTCAATTCTTACTGCAAAATGGTTGTAAAAGTGGCCTAAGATCTTTACCCAGGAGATTAGTAAATAAAAAATAGTTGCTTTTCACATCAAACAGAACTCTTCTTGGACCACAAATATCAAGGCACAGCATGACTTCTCATCCTGCTGTTATGTGATTGGCTTTTTAGGATGAAGTTATATGATGTTCTCTGATGACCTGATACCAACACAAAAGCTGTGTCAAGAATGAAAAATAGTCATTTTAATCAATATGTAGTAATATTTATACATTCTGTATGTATATAGAATCACATTTTGCTGGGGTCTATATTTCTAACTGAGGTCAGTATCTTCTGGCGCTAGGAAAACATGATGATATGCTAGCTCATATTGACAGAAGAACTAGTCAATGCAGGATAGCCTATAGCCTAGAGTTCTTCATTTGTGGCATCTTAGTGTTGCCAAAAATATACTGGAAAAAAAATATAATAAGAAGATTTTATTGTGCTCACAGGGCATACTGCAAGCTGTGGAAAGAATTATATTTTTCTTCATTGGAAGGCTTAGCAGATTTCTTTTTGTGCTGTCTTTCACTGCTACCAGAACAGGAGGGCAAAAGGACATAGCTGGAGGAGAAGATGTATGCCAGGATGTCCCTGCAATGTGATGTCCCTCAGAAGTGTCACCTTGGCTGTGCAGCCACAAATAAATCTAGAAGCCTATTGCTTCTTTCTAGCTCATGGATAAAATCTTGGAAGTCTTACTTTTGAGCACCCTACAGACTTGGAAATGATAAAGCATTTAAAAAACAACCCTTGGAAGTACTTTTAATGTCATGATGTCTGAAAAAAATCACACAACTTCCATGACCTTGACTGATGCTCTTAAGAGATTGAAAATGTCCAGATGGGGGTATACAGTCACGTGAAAGAAGAAGTAATTTCCTGGAATGTAAGAAACACAATGTTTTAGATCATCAGGCTCTAAGTGTATGAGACAGCACAACTGAGGAGTAGATGAGTAAATGGACAGCACAGATTTCTGGGCAGCTTCTAGTGCTGGTTCAGATTGATAGCTGTGGCTGGAGTCAGCACAAAGTCTGGGCACTGATTAAGGTACTGATCAAAACAAATGCTGTTATGTGGCCTCATCAGGTGTCTTAAGAGGGTAGAGGCTCCACTCCCTTAATTGCCCATCTTGGTCAAAGATGCTGCTGTAGGTCCTTAATGCATTTGTTCTGAGCGAAATCTGCCAAGGTATGTGCAAAGCATGGCATGTACAAGGCCAGGTCCAGGAATCAGGCTGACAGTGGGGATGAGAGGAGGGAAGCATGTAGTGTGGATGAAAAGGCAGCTTGAGATGAACAACAGGAAGGAAGAAGGGTTGAGATATGAATAATTTGTAGAGATCTGGAGATTCCAGACATCTGCAAGGAGGAAAAAGTTTGGCATGTTAACAAGTGCCTATTGTAATTCTTGTAATGATGCTACTTCTCTACATTAGCTGCTGTGCAATGTGCTATCATTTCAGATTTCTGCAAAGGAGAATAGCACAATTGGTTTTGTGAAGAAGCCTCATTAGTTTTATAATTAAGCACATTTTACAGAAGTGACAATTACTAGTGTCATATGTTTTTTGTTTAATGACAAATTAGATCTCAGAATGTAATATCTTGAGGGTTAGTTTTGGTTTTAATTTATTTTTTTTAATCACAGATTTCCATTAGGAATAGATGAATGAAATATATATCTCCATGAACTACTAAAAATAATATGTAACAGTGAGGGATATGAGAGCTTTGCTATTTCCAAGCATTTCAAATTAAATACTTTAAAACTGGGATGCCATCAGCAAATCTCTAGGTCTCTTGCCTCAGTACTATGAAATTAGATTGTAGCAAAATAATTTTATGTAAAAAAATCATTCTATGTCTCATCATGTGTATTCTTTGTTTTCAGTTTTGACATTTATCTTATATTCATTGGGGGTTTTATTTTCTATGAATAAACACTGAATAGCTATATAAACGCATCCTTGAAAACCACTGTAAATTAGCATAGTACCATTGAAGATAATGAAGATGAGCAGGGCTGTAAGAGCTGAGGTTAGTCAGTCTTCTTTGTGCAAAAGTATGTCAGCATGGGACAGGGACTTCACCTTGATGAGAGAGTGGCATACCATTTTGAGATGTGAGCCAGAAGACAGCCAGTGTGAAACTCAGCCTGTGCAATGCATTATATACCCTCCATATCCCTCTGCTCTTTTCCTTCTGTAGCTGAAAAAGGAGCACTGTCCACAGCCCCATTACAACTGGGAAAAGAGATCTCTTTAAAGATTCAACCTCTTGTTTTTCTGCATTTTGGCTTCTGTTCATTTAGATAAATAAATAAAAGCTCCCATTAGTGTTGTGTAATCAGCCTGCAATCAGAAACACAAAAGGAAAATACTCACTGGCACTTGAACCACATGTTACTTTGTTCTCTTACAGGGCAGTATGGCAGTCTCTGTTCTGAAAATAAATAAAGAAGGATATTGAATCTTTATCTAAAAACTGTGCAAGAACTAGCTGTGCACCTATTTCTGTGCTTTGGGTACCTGAATGGTGAAAAACCTATTGATAGCAAAATAAATCACAGAGGTTTAAAAGATTGAAAGATAGGCCAAGTGGTTGCTAAGCTTTAGATTTACAGCTGTCTTTGAAGACCTGACTGAAATCATAATGATAAAGGATTTTTTGCTTAGCATGCCTGCTATGGTTTTGTGAGACATCAAGTATCTTAGGCTGTGTCCATACCTGTATGCTGGACTCCTGGCAGCATATTCCTGGGGCTGGTTTCTATCCACTTGCCAACAGTAGAGGTATTTTGTTTCAAAGGGCAGTATAAGAAAGGATGATACTTGTTCTTTTTCTAAACTGTGAAATCAAGAAACACCAGCAGTTTTGACTCGGTTTCATTTAAAAATAATTATGTTGAGATTTAAATCCAAGCGAAATTGAAATAAAAGTTTAAATCAGACAGTATCAATTTTGATTGTCATTCTGTGTTAAAAAGTGAAGGTAAGGTAGTTTGACAAGTAGTTGCAGTTTTTTGTTTTTACTATTTGGTCCATTTTCTTTTTTCTTTTAAAGTGCACTGCAGGTCATGGCTGCTGTATCTGCTGCACGAACACACAGTGCTGCTTGTGTTTCAGTACAGGCCAGCTGAACAGAACATCTAGTTAAGATCAGCAATGAAATTAGGTCTTTCTTAGAAAACATTATATAATATCCAACCAAGTAAGCCAAATAGACAAAATAATGTGAACAAAAAGTCCTGACCTGAACTTGCAGTGATCTTTCAAGCAAGATAAGAGAATTAATTAATTAGCCTAACCTTTGGGTGGAAGCGCAAAGCATTTACCTGCATAAAACTGCATGGCTCTTGCCTATGTGGAAAAAGCCCTTAGTGAGGGCTGAAATGTTCTGAAAGGGGCATCCTTCATATATTTTCTCGAATCTGTAGACACATCATCTACACAGCTTTGCTGATTCCCTGTCACAGGCTTACTTTATGACAGTGGCACCTGAAAAACAGGATTCTGACTTGCATCATACAAAGTAAGATTTCCTTACTCTCGGCAATTTTTCTGTAGAAGATGTTAGAGAAATTACAATGCAACAAAATTACAGGTATTCTTCTGTTCTGCCTGAATTTGATATTGACTTTTTAGGACTCAGTCCTCAGAGACTCAATGAATAGATGGTTTTTAAAGTCAGTAGAGTTTCTCTCTGGCTCTTAAAGTTAATGTATGTCTGTTTGAATGTGCATGAGCTAGCATATAAGTCTCTTGCCTCCAGCCTTCTGTAGCTAGCTTTAGGCCATCAAGAGGGGTGAGTATGAGAAAATTACTTTTGAGATCCCTACAGTTATAAATTCTGTCCCATTTGATAAACAGAGCCGAGATTACAGGTCCAAGGGACATGTATCTTAGCCTGTTTTTCCCCAAGCACATACCTTAACATAGATGAATCAGGGCATGACATTTTGGAGCCCCACAGCTACCACATTTCCTCTAGAATTCCTCTTCCAAATTAATAGATTGAAAAAGGGAGAAAAAATTTTAAAAAGCGAAAAAATAAAAGTTAAGAAGAAATGCCTCATTTTCTACTGGTGACTTGTCTTTCAAGAATGAAATTATCCCATGAGGACATGAGTAAGGAAGAAAAAGATTTCAGGTATCATAGAGATATAAGTTTTTTAAACACCTAATGTAACTTAGTGCAGACAAAATAAGTTTCCCACAGAATACAAAGGAAGGAAGAGTGAGTTTAAGATTGAAAACAGTAAAAAAGGCTTTACTTGACTTTACCAAAGGTTCATTCAATTCAGTGTGCTGTTTCCAGTGTTTGCCATATATAGGCACTTAGGTAAGAGTACAAACAGTGTAAAAATAGGATTCTTCCTCTGATTGCTTTTCCTGCCTCAGGACTGAGCTAGATGCATTTAGCAAATTTAAATAGATTTCTTTTCCATTAGGCTCTTCAGTCTTCCCCAGCCTCCATGTAAAATTTAGAATCTATTATGTCCTCTGGCAAGGAGTTCAACAAGGCTGTTATTCCTTATTTTAGGTGCCATCTTATAGCATTTGTTTTCACCCTGGCTCCTGTAATCTCTTTTCTAAACTGAAAAGTCCTTGTTTACTTAGTTATTATATGCTTGAAAGCATTCCACTCCTATAATCATCTTCACTTTCCTTATCTGATTTTTCCTTATTATCTTTGTTAGGGGGGCAAGAGCTGCTCATAGTGTTGAAGATAGGGACAGACACAAATTTAGATACTAACTTATGACTCCAAGTTGGTGTAGTCATATTTTAAAGATGCTTACCTTTTCTGCAGCTGTAACCAGTTCTGTTTTGTACTCTGATTCTCACAGTGATATTTTGAAGTTTGCATTTGAAGCACAGAAATGTTATAAATAAATTACGAGCATATTAACTGTGTTTATAAGTCATAGCAAAAATCTTCAGACACTACTCTACAAAGCAAAGCCTCTGTCTACAAAGAAGAGAGTCCAAATAAACACCCCAATGAAATTTTGTCAACATCAAGTTTATTTTTTTCTGAGAATAAAAACTTGCTACTAGTTTTCAACTTTGTCACAAAGAAGAATAGGTGAATTTTCAAGACAAAATAGGGAATGAATAGCTTGTGAACTGATACAAATACTAGCAGAGCAGCAGCAGTTTTTCTATTCTGACCATTAATACAACTTGGCTTCAAAGTCAGCTGTGTACTTCTGAAATTTTTTACACTGCTTTTTAATCTGAACAAGATGTTGCTTAAAGTAGAATCACCTCTGGATTTTGTATGGTATTGCACAAAGCAAAAAAGAAAAAAATCTGAGAATATCAAATTAACTCTTTAAATATTCAAGAGCTCTTACCTAGTTTTTATAGGAATATACAAAATGCTGTGTACTAGAGAGGTTTGCACTCCCTGTCTCTGCTTTTCTCTTTATAGAAAGGTTTCTTTCACATATGTAGGTAAAATATTCTTGATGTTAAGGTTCCTTGCCTATGCAAACATGAATATGATTTGAGAAGGAACATTTTCTGCTTAGAATGCTGTTCTGCAGCTTTTAGTGGTGTTTCCTATGTAATCATCTGGCGTAATCATCCTACATCAAGAAGAAAAGAAATCTGCCTAGTTTCTGAACACATAACTGTCATGTAGAAAGGAGGAGATTATACAAAGGAGAGGATATGCTCCCTAAAAATTGCTTTATTTTTTTGCTTTATTATTGGTAGATTTTGGTGGGCACCTGAAAAGGTTCGCTTTTTGAAGTTACCTATGTACAGCTTTTCCTCAGTTCTTTGGCTTAGACGTTTAATTCCCATTTCCAAATAAAGTGGTTCAATGGATGCACTTAATTCTGTTAAAGAGTTAGATTAGACATCTATTCCACATTCCCTGGCTGTATACAGATGAGTCACATGTACTCGTAGTGTGTCATGAGAATTACAGCAAGGAGGGGGATTCAAAAGTCTCTGGCTTATGATGCCATGAAAGATCCTAGAGTAATCTGAGTTATTCACATTGGTTTGAAGCTCTTGGCTCTCTGATATACAGCTGACAAGACATCACAGAATGAGACCCTCTGTTTTTTTTAATCACATCAAACCCCTGTATCCCAAACAAACTTAACTCTCTGGATCACAAGAAGGATGCACAGTTGCCAAATTTACAAATCATCTATCCAGTTGATTACAGCAGTCTGTATGCATTTGGCAAACTTCAGCCTTCAAAGAGCCTACTGGATTCAAAAAAGCCGAAAGATCCATCTGTGACATGGCTGTCAAAAGTGCTGTAGTGGCTAGGGCTCATGCTCTGACTGATCATCACATAAGCATTCTCACCCCATCTGAATTGCTAACATAGCAAACACACTGCATTTACTGATGCTGTACCACTGGTTTTGACCACAGTGACAAATCACATCTGCTGCTTAACTGCATGTGTGAAGATAGAGCCGAGTTCTGGCTCAACAGGGAATGATAGACTGTTTCAAGTCACTACACATCATTTTTCAGATTGCACACAGTGATAAAGAGGACCCTAACTTCTTCAATGT
Source organism: Parus major (assembly GCF_001522545.3). Lineage (NCBI taxonomy): Eukaryota > Metazoa > Chordata > Aves > Passeriformes > Paridae > Parus > Parus major. The sequence goes on from NC_031769.1 coordinate 96,569,535, forward strand.
AAGGGACGAAGCAGCAAAGAAATTGCTGATTATAGAAGACAGAGCTTCTTAGTTGCTGCTAGCAGGACTGGAAAGTCTTCAGTCGGGGCAGAAAGAAAATACTGAAAAATCCAGAAGCAAATATGGGATTAGAAGAAAGAGGTAAGAAAGGGTATTACTCGGGTAGCAGTCTCTTGGAAAACTCCATGAATGTGTCTGTGCTTTATGTCTGACACTGGATAGCTTGTTCCCCTAATCAGGTTGGGAGCTAAAGAGGCCAGATTTCTACCGTGAAATTGCAATTAATGGAGGATGTAGGGATATATCAGAAAGTGGTATTTATATATTCTCAATATGGACCTTCCAGCATAAAAGTCCAGGATAAAATTCATTACCATAAGTATCTCTTTCAAAACATACTAGAAAGTCTATTTTCATAGTGCAAAACAGCAATAAAATGACATTTCCCAAGCAATTTCCCCTGTGTTTTATTGAGAGTAGGAATGCATGGTTTCGTCTGCTAAGGATATTAAGGAACAGCTCATGTCTCCAGAGGTGATTGAAGCACTGGAATTTATTTTGAAGTAATGAGCTTGGAAGAAAAGGATGGAGGGAGGGAGTTCTGTCATAGTTGAAGGTCTTATAGAAGGAGGAGAGGATGCTGAGTGCTGAAAAAAAAAAGTGAGACTGCCAGCAGAGGCAAAGGCAGCATCCTGTCTGACCTTTCCTTCATGATCAGTGGGACATCTTCTCAAAGTGTTGTATTCTCCTTTTTATCTTTTTAGAGCTCCCTCCACCATCCAGTGCCCTCTTGCCTCCCCTGCTGTTCCCTGTAGCAATTTATTATCCCAGGGAGAAAACCAAAAAGATCAGGGAGAGAGTGTTTGGTGCATTGTGGGATCCAGTGTCATCCACACTGAAGTAAGTGTAAAGAACATGGTGGGTTCTTCTGGATGTGCCTTACAGACTGTGGCTTCTGCAATTCCCAGCATCTTGTTTATAAAAGCACTGGGTTTTCCCCAGGTTATTCTTGTTACACTTTAATTAAAAGCTCTTTAAAAACGTAGGCTAACGTCACTAGCAACTTCACTGGCAATGCTAGATGGCACAATAACAATTTGAGGTGACTTACTAATGTTCGATTACAGTAATTTGTTTAAGTGAACTGAAATGCAACATTAGGGATGCTACTGTTTGTGAAATGTTAATAACAATCTTACAGTTGAGAACTGCTTTCTTCAGTCCTCTGTATTGTCATATACTTCATTTTGTGACTGTCCCGATTGTTTTAATTTCAGAAAATTAAAATACTCGAGAAGTTTCATGCATTATTTTTAGTTCTGAAATGCCATCCTAAATCGAGTAGAAAAAAAAAAAGAAAAAAAAATGTAATATCTTTCTCAGGGCCAAATTACTATCTTTTTAAAACTTACCTAGTGTTAAAGTAGCATAGAAGTTAACATTTCCTTGCTTAAAAGAAGCCAATGATCACTTATAGTACTCAAACATGCTTCCTTTACCTGGTGATTTCAGAGCGCTGACCTGAACAACTAGTGCATCACACCTTCATGGACTGATTAGTGGCTAGAAACAAGATTTAACAAAAATTAACTGCAGAAAAAATCCTCTTGAAAAATGTATTTAACTATACTTGAATAGGCAAGTGGATGATAACTTCTTAACTTGCTAATATTGGAAAGATAGGGTTCAATTTTGGAGATGCTATTAAAAGCCCTTCTGGAAAATATGCTCCTAACTAATTAAAGAAAACACAGATTATTAAGGTAACATTCTTAATTTCTGAAGTTCTTTAAGCAAGGTCTGTGTAAACAGCATACATTATGTACATAGAACCACCCCAGCAGTGTGATTTGAATAACTAAATAACTAAATCAGCATTTCTCACCTGGCAATGGTTTTTGCTGTAAATGTATCCTCCCATTTACAAGCACAAAAGTGAGTGAATGGTTACCACCACCCTGTGATATATTTGCGTCAAAGGCATCAGTTTTCAGTGCTGGAGGGTCATGCCTCTTGACTTGACCCAAAGACCTTGTGTTAAGTGATTTTTATCTGCCTTCTTCTTAGGAACACGAATTCAGCTAGTAGAGCAGTTTGGATCTGTCTGGTTCTATGTGCAACATCAGGATGACTTGGATAGGAAGCAAAAAACACTGCTGGTAAATCTTTTGTATGTGTTCTTAAGGGAGAAAAAAGTGCTTATCTGCTGTGTTTAATTGAGCTGGGATTGTAATTGTTCAAGTTTTCATTCCTGACTGCTTTTGCAACAGGTACAGTGTTTGCAGTGTGTTTAGTCTTCCTGGGCTTCACTGTGTGAAGCATTAATCTAGCTTTATGAAGGATTTACATTTTATATTTTCTCATCATATTTTTTAATAAGAAACAAAAACTCCCCAAATAAGCCCATCAGGCAAGGCTATGGAATTAAAAGGAAAGGATAGTTGTTACAGTAAGGATTTTTAAGTTGAGTGTAGCAAGACCGGCAAGAAAAGTCAGAAAGCTACTTATACTTTCAAAGGGTAACTAATGGTTTAATAGTAGATGGCATGCAGAAAATAACATATAAAAAGTTTACAGTATGAAAGTGTGAAAAGTGCTTTAAAGATAGAAAAATATACATCCGGGAAAAGAGGAATTGTTCAATTTATGCCACTGTTTTTATAGACCTAGAGAATTTCACTTGACTTGTGACCTTTTGACACAGGCCAAGATTTTTGTACAGGCTTTCTATTTTGGATAATGAACGTATGTTGGACAAGTAAATGCCTCTTTTATATAGATACAAATGTCAGTTTTATGGTGGAAAATTTAGTGGTTCATGTATAGTAGTGGTTGTTGATATCAATGGATAAAAATAAATGGATTAGTTCTGAGAATTATTGTGAATGCTGTTATGGAAATATACTGGGAAATCATGAACTGGGGAAGGTGGAATGTATTTACATGTGGAACAAACTGAAATCTGACTTTTAAATTATTTAGCTGCATTCTTCTACGTTCTTTCCTATCTATCTATACAAACATAAGCACAAACAGTATTAAAGAAAGAAGGAGAGTTCAGAGTTTAAAGAAAATTGCCCATGATCATAAACTAACCTGTAGCTTTAGAAAAATAGGAAGAAATATTACTTGAGGAAAAACTATTCTGTAAATAACTAATACATAGTGCTGCATCTTTTGCTGAAACTGTTACTGCCTGTAACTGCTGCAGAAACTGCATTAGATGGGCAGAACACATGGATTTCACCTTTGTTGCAGTGTTTTGGTTGTTTTTTTCATATTTTGAGACCTTTGCTATTTCACGTTTTTTATATTTCTCACATTTAATTTCTATCTAACCAACACACGAGCCTTGAGAGTTGCATTTGCTAAGGCATTGATTATTTCCTTTCTAACAAACAGAAAAATATATCATCTATCACTGATATTCACAGAACATTAACTAAGTTTTAGTTTATCTAAATTTATCCTGAGGTGCAAGTCATTTTTAAAACCTGTACTAGTCAATCAAGTCCACCTTAAAATTCAGATCATCCATTTTACAGATTTTCCTTGTTGCTATTTGTCAGAAGATTTAGTCACTTGAAAATTTGTACACAGTGCCAAGCCTTAGTTATCAATTGCCATGTTTTCCTTTTTCTATGCTTTTTCCCTCTACTGTCTTTCTCTCCTCTTTCTATACATACTTCCTTCTTCTTATGATTCATGATGACTATTTTTAAAATGTATGGTGATCATTGTGTGTCACGAAGATGAAATCCTTCACCCACATCTGAGATTATGAAATGTTTTGAGAAAAGCTCCTCTTCTTTCTCTGTATCAGTAAATGTCACATAGCACTTCCATAAACACATACATTTCCTCAGATCCAAAAGCTTCTATGACCTTTGGGGCCAAAGCATTATGCAGATTTACACCAACTGTAAATATAAAGTGATTTAATCTTTTTAATGTAAAATATTTTAATCTATTGATAAGAAGATACAAAGAATGGATCTTAGCCATTTTTCCCTGTAAAGTCAAATTGAGTATATCTTACATGGTATGTTTCCAGCAACTTATTTTGAACCAATATACACTTTCAAAGGACTATTATTTATAAACTATTTCCTTATTTTGCTACTTTTTGTAATGGATCAGGGTGTAGAAATATTGAGGATGTATAGGAAATTGGGCTACTTGCTGGCTGGGGAGAAATTCATATTAGGTACTGTCTACTTCATCTCCTATTATTGTTTGGAGTGGAAATAACTCTCCAATACCTATAGTGCCATGGAAAACATAATCTACCTTTTTAATAGCTTGTAGATCAAATAGCTTAACTCTGGGAAATGGGTCCCAATAAAAGCTCCATTTTGTTACGCTGGGCAGCAAATCCATATTATAGAAGCTATCTTCATTATTCTTCTTCATTGATATTTTCCTAACTTAAAGTTTCCTTCAAGTAGTGTTAACATTTGATGATGGAAAATGAAGACCAATAAGCTGTACAGGGTATGTGCTTTGTAAAATGAATTGGCCTCTTGGGAATAGATGAGCTACAACTTCAGTGATAACAATTATGTTTTTATGGCCCAAGACAGAAATAAAATGTTGAAATGGGAAATTAATGCAAAAGCTTCATAGGAAAATTATCAAAAGCTTAGAATCAGAGCATGTAAAAATCATTGTAATATATCAAATAATCTGTTTATGAATGATCAGTTACAGAGAGGCTGAGAGTTATAAATAAGGTTATACTTTCCCATTCTCCTAATATCAAGTACTGGCTAAAAAATATTTTTAATAAAAATGTTCATTATGTGGGTTTTACCTCCTTTTTTCTCAAGTTCAATTTTCCTCATTGCTTAAGGGAATCATTGAACAAAGAACAATTCATGAGTCAAAGACAACTTAAATTTGTAGTTTAATGGTGGATAGACAATGATAGAATATATGAATATGAAGACATATTATTTGGTCACTGTAAGCTTGAGAGTATTTATAATGTTATATTAGATGTGATACTTCTGTAGTCAGTCTGCAGAAGTTGTCAAAGCAAGAAAACAAAAATCAGCATGAGATGAGAGTGGGTTCCTAAAAAATCATTAAAGACCATGTGCAAATCCATACTGTGGTAATGATCAAAAATTTATATAGCTCTCTTCTAGTCAGTGCAGCTCTGGCTAGTGTCACTTTGCTTTTTTGTTGTTTTTTTTTTTTTCATTTGTTATTCTGTTGTTCATTCAAATTACAAAAGAATCTATGATGGCTGGCAGCAGGTAGCAGTTGTGCATACAGGGATGCAATATGCTTCATAACCTTTATTAAGAAAGACTTCTGTAAAATCCAAAATTGCATTAAAAATTCCCAGTTAACTCACTGCCCATGGCAAATTAATCCTTTTTTTGTTTATTTAATCTGATGAAACTTTTCATGCTCTAGTATCTGCATGAATATTTCCATGTGCAGTGTGTGCATATGCCATGTGCAGGATAAAAACCCCATTTTTAAGCAATTTTAAGCTTCCATTTACTGAGAGGCAAACCTTTGGTTTCCGTAAATGCCTAGCAGGTGCCATTCACTTGTGTATGCATGACTTTACAGATGTGCTGAAAAGACTCTAATGTGTATTAGAATGGAGAGAAAAATATTAATTTCTGCGTCAGAAAGGTACCATCTCAACTCAGGAGTGACTGTACTCTGTTCTGTATGAGCACATTAAATCAAATAAACATATAAACAGTCTCTCATCCTATTTAAAATATTTAGAAGTTTGAATGATAGGATTAAAAGATCTATCTTCCCAAGGCCTGGCAGAATGTTTATGTCCAAGTGAAAAGCTGAAGACAGATATATCAATAGCTTCTTATACTTCAGCATTGCAACAGCATATGAATAGTAAAGATATATTTTTTAGGGAAAGAAGGTTCCTACAAAGTTTTAAGGTTATAAAAAAGGCAGAGATTTTAGGCTTTCTGGACAGTGCCTGGGGGAAGATTAGCACTTTCAAACAGATCCACTTGAGTCAGCAAAATGAGTAAGGAGCTGCCAGAAGCCAATTCATGCTCATTGTCCATTTAGACACTTAATAGGTGATGGGAAGTGTTGAGATGGGGAACTCGTTTTAAAACTCAAACCACAGAACTTCACAGGGCCTCCCTTGAAATCCCCAGCCTGAGATGTTGCTTCATTAATAGATACCTACGTAGACTCTCTGAAAAGCAGAGAGTTTTCAAAAAATTTGAGGTGGTTTCTTTGCTTTCTATTCAGTATGTGGATGCAGTCTCTAATTCACACTTTCAAGCTAAGAGTGGTTCTGTTCACAACATTAAGGTGACTAAATTCTGCTCAAATCCCTTCAGGCACATGGGGGTCAGGGAATTTTACAGTTTGCTTTTAATGCTTAAACTGTCCCCTTTCTCAAAGGAAAAAATATAAGTGTAAGTTAAAGTCCCATATCCCTGTCTCTAGTCATTTTTCTATCTCTTTTGCAGTCCTGAGCAGTGATTCCTATAGAGTTTTTTACCAGTAGGGTGGCTGTGGGTAGTTTAGGGAGTTGGTGTAAGAGATTTCTCTTTAATATTGTTAACTGAAAACTCTGTTTGTTTGAGAGAATAAAGAAGCAGTGTTAGCTTTGCAGTGAAACAGGAACTGCTGCTGAAAATTGCCAGTTGATAAGTGGTCAGCCCAGTATGTCAAAAGGCAGTTGTTCTTTATTTTTCAACAGCCAGATTAATGTTAGTTTTGTCGGAAATTTTTCATTTATATAGTTTCTGATATTGCATGTAGTTCACAGAAAAAAAAAAAGAAAAAAGAAAGAGAGCTATAAAAAGATACAGTAGAATACCTGATCAATAGGTGGAAAATAGTAACCCCCCCAACATCAATATATTCAGCATTATGTGTTTAATAGGAAGCTGTTATTATTGATTTATTTTTAATTCACCATCCATTAAAATGTTTTGCCCTTGTATAATGCTTTAGTTTTCTGCCACTATGTTTCAGCAAGCTCCTTCTATCTGAACTATGCAATAGCTGATTCTAACACAGATCAAAGTGTACCAGATGTTCCACAGTGCACAGTTTAATGGAATATGACTTACTTAATTTTTAGCAATTTAGACATCCAGCAAAGTGTCATCCATGGGTGCTTGTGTCAGACATCCATGTGGAACACTGAGCACACCTGGCTGAGATCTTTGAAAGAAGGGTTGGGGCCACCCTCCCTCATGGAAGGTGAAGGGCTGGCTCATGCAGCCACATGTACGTCAGGCCACTGAGGTGGAATGAAAATATCTGGTTTTGAGATGTGTGGTCATGTAAGGCTTTTGTCTCCTATCTAAAGGCTGATATACAAATTCATTAAATTTCGTGGAGCCAGCTCCAACACGATCGCTCATTTTGAAACGTGCCCAGTATTATCATAGTCACTCTGATAATCTACTATGGCTTCAAGACGAAAGTGTGAGAGCAGATTTTTTTTTTTTGTTGTTCTTTTGTTGTGTTAAACCACGAGGCAAAATCTTTAGTACTAATTTTTTATCTCAGTTGGCCTTGTACTAATGCTGTCTGCCAACCCTCCCATAGAAGAGCAGTGGAGGACTTCATCATTTAAGAGATGAGAGGAGGACAAATTCTTTTTGTCTTGCTTTGCTTTGTCTTTGGTGGTTTTATTTTGCTGTGCATTTGCTATGCTAGTTCAGGAACCCTCGAGAAACAATAGTATTCTTCAAATCACTGCTTAAACACAGAAGTTATCTTTGTTGTGGCAATGTGGGTTTGCTCTTGCATGTGAGTTGACTGTTAATCAACAGGCTGTTCATTTCTATTGGCTTCACAACCAGCCTAATCAGTTCATTACTGAGCTTAACTAAAGTGTTCTCTTCCACTCTGCAAGAAAAATACTTCTGAAGCAAGCAGATGGGCACTTGACTGCCTTTGCTCTCAATGTGTACCGTGTGCTGCTCTTTAGATGGATGGCTGGCAGTGATCCCAGCCTCTTCCCTTCCTCTGATCCTGTACTGCTACATTCCGCATTCATGGCTAATGAGGTTTTACATGTTCGTTAAATAATGCAAGACTAAGGATGACACATATATGCATGCAGACACAGGACCTTAAGAACAAAAAAGGGTTCTTACAGCAGTTTAACTTTAATACTATTGAGCAAATGAAGACTGAAAGCAAAACACTTACTGGAGAAAAAAGTTAAGGGTAAATTGAATATTTTTATCAGTTTTTCTCGCTTTCTAGGTCAGCATCTCGTACAGAAGACTAAATCATTTTGACAGGTAAATGCATTTTTCTGTCTAATTGTTTGAAATAGCATGATAACAGCAATATTGCTACAATAAACTTGCTTTGATGATTGAACTAGATATATTTTTATCTCTTCAATGTTAGCCTCTACAAATTCTCCCTCCCTTATCCAGTAGAATTTGAGTATTTTTTTCTTCACTCATTTAAAAACAAAACAAAGCAACTTTATGAATCCCTTCACACACACTTACCCTTCTGAGAAAAATCTAAACAAAATATTATCATTATTTTACAAAAAAAAATATATGCAGGTCAAAAGACCAGTAGTCACCACCTATGGATTCAAGTCCAGAATTCTTACATTGTTTCTCTGGTGTTTGATATGCATCCATTCATTAATGAGGAATAAAAAAAAGGTTAGTTTTATTTCAGCATCAGCAAATTACTTTTTAGACAAATGCTGTTAAAAATGCTTTAGCACTGATACAATTTACTGCTTTAGCAGTAATACAGTTTTTGTTCATCAAGGAGATTCAGAGTCTCAGAGGTTGTGTTTTGATGAGCTTGGAGGTCTTTTCCAACCTTAATGGTTCTATGATTCTATATAAGCAAATACTACAAACAAGAGAAAAAGAGATTATGTCCTCTGTCTATTGCTTCAGAACGTTTGCCATTGAAAGCTGGTTCATATTTAGTGTAAGGAAGAACTTGCAGATAAATATACTATTATTTATTATATTATTAAATATTAAAGGAGTTTATGATGGTGTAAGGTCTATCAGTGTCCTGGTTATGGCAAATTTGGAAGAAACCTCTGAATGGGGTCCCTCTAGAAAGCAAATTCAAGTGACTCCTCTCCCAGCTGGTTCAGGAAAAAGATTTTCTTGGAGAAAAGTGGAAAAAAAAATTATGTTTATTTAACAAGCAAAGTATTCACAAGCATAAAAAAAATGAATAAAATGAAACAATGAAACCTCTCGTTTTTCTGAAGAGATGGCAAATTCAGAAAGTCATTTTTGTGGGTGTAGCTTGGCTCACTCAGACTCTTCTGAGTCCCTCTGACACTGGAATGCCACATCCTGGGCCCCGATGGGCCACAGGCATGAGCTCCTGGGGTTTGTCTGGGTTTTCAGTCCAGAGCAGCTGTGAACAGTTCTGAGAAAAAGAAAAATATAAACCACAGTTTGGGGAACTTATCTGCCTCAGCTAGCTAAAACTAACTAACAGCAAAGGAGAGCTCTGTCCTGCTGTCTGTCCGTGCTCAGACAGCACAGTCCAGGAGCATTATGTGGGGCAGTGAGTGCTGTTTCTGAACACAAACTGCAGCTTCTTCTTCCCCTCCTTCACTCTTGGAACCAGTCTTAGAGGTGCAGAACTTAACATCCAGTATAAACAGAACAGACAGATGAGGATACAAGCATCATAAAGTCACCCCAGGACAATCATTTAAGGTGTTAATTCTTTCATTTTCACAGTAATGATTTAGGTAAAAGAATAAAAGTCATAAAAATAGGACTGTTAGCAGAACTGCTGTGTCAGACATAGAGTAAGGTATAGAAGCTCACTATTCTTTGCCTGTTTAGAAAAGCAAATGCTTCTAGAAACATGTCAGTTTCCTAACTTTCAACACATTAGGAAAGGATATTCTGAAAAAGTCAAAATGAAACTATCAGAGCATTTCAGAATGAAATGTTTTAATTTTGGGTAAAGAATTTCTTTGTACTGTTTTAATATTAAGATAAAATGGTTTCATAGCCTCATGCTTCTGTCAGATTTTGAGTGTTGTCTCCATATTTTTTTATAATGGAAAACCTTTTACTACAAGTAAGAAATACGCCAGCTGCAGGCAAATGCTTTCAGTCAAACAGAGATGTGTTGTTTTTGTGTAGTTCATCATCCTGACCTGTAAAAAGTATTTGAATGTGAATGTGAATTCTTCTTCAGAGAAGCTCTGCTTATTGCTCTATAGATCAGCTGCATCACCTTTCATCATTTAAGATCCTATTCAGAGGTCCTAGCATTCAACAGGAGTATTTATTCAGGCTTCCATGGGCTTTGGATCAGGAGGTGAAAAGGAGCTCCAAGTCTCATTATTCAATGAGAACTAGTGAAGTTTGTTTCAAAAGTGAAGCAGATATTGATCTGCTGTGTGAAACTATTACATGGTCTTCTAAACATTTGGACTAAGCCCTGGAATTGTTGTATAAGGTTCTGGCTTAATATGCAAGTCACATTGGCTAACCAAGAGTGAACCTAAAAATCCACTGAAATATTATAGCCTACAAATTCTGGCTAGCCTCCTTAACCTTATTCATGGCTAGCTAATCAATAAATATTGTGTGCTGGTGGTTTTTTGTTTGGGTTTTTTTTGGTGATGGGTTCTACTAGGTGCTAATGTGAAAAGTTCCGATGTGCTTACCCAGAGAAAGCACAGTTTCAGAATCAGTCTGAAGTGGCTCCAGTATAAACACCCTGACCCCTTGACTCAGGGCTTCTCCACAGTGTATTGTGAGAATGGAATTTCTCAAGCCTGAATGTGAGAAGTGGAAGCTAGCCTGGACCTGAGTTTTTCTTGATATAGGAAGGGGAGAGAAATGGCAGAGCTGCCTAAAAAGTAAGGGCAAAATTGGAGAATGATGGTTTTCATGCTTCTGCTGCCCTGCAAAAGAGAGAAGGGGGATAAGGATGATGTCTCAGCTGAGTCTGCTAGCTTGAGAGGGGCTGGAAGTAGATGCCCTGGATCACAGCCTAACTCCTACCTGAGCCTCAGCAGTGGCAGCAGGAGCACTGTTTATGTCTAAGGTTTTCTGCAAATACAGATGATGTTTGTACTGTGGCTATGGTTGTTTTCTCATCTATTGTCTGAAGCAGCCACCCACTTTTTCTGTGCCTAAAGTTTACTGTTCTTCCTTTTCTGTTTTGCTTTGCTTTGAGAGATATTCAACATTCATTTATCTCCTTGCAAACTCTGTTGAAAAAATACATGGACTTTTAAAGACTTTAAAAATTTGTGGGGATTGACTGTGACATTTCAACTGTTCCTCCTGTACTATCATTGTAATTATTCTGCTGGGTGCAAGGAAAAAAAAGAAAAAATCAACATGGTTCAGAGATCTTGATTTCAGAGATTTCAGAGAGCTTTAGCTCCAGAAAATCTGGGAAGATTTGCATGAAAAATATTCAAAACATTTTACAAAGAATCAGTAACAACATTAATTAGAACAACATTATAAGTGCAATTAAGTAGTGGCGTTACTAGTGAAAGTTTCTTAGCATTCTGCTCAGATTGTGTCAAAAAATGATATACTTAATGTTTGACTCAGCAAACATTTCTTCATTACCCAGGATTACATCTACGAAGCATGGAAGGTAAAAAATTAACACTTATAATTAACAATAAATACTTAACATTAAACTCTTACACAAAATCTTAATTTGAAAAGGATTTAAGGTTTTATTATACTTTTCTTATTAGAATAATTTCCAAATCCTTCATATATCTTTGAAGTAATTGTTTTTTATTTATGTTCACATTAGTGTCCATGAAAAAGTTCCAGCATAATAAAATATTTTCTAGGACTTTTATTTCTTTCAGTGATATAAAGTCAATTTCCAGAAAAATATTGTCTTTTATATAGAGAGAAAATGCCTGAAGTCACAATGGGTCTTCTTCCTTCATAAAAAATAAGATTACTGTGAAAACCAAACCTTTGTGTAACCAGGATATTTTGACAATTCTGATTGCTTCAGATGTTCAAAATTATTATTGTAAGCAGGTGTCAGGTAGGTATAGCAAAATTATTTTTTTCCTCCATTCATTGCATATGAAAGAATTAGAAAAATAAAAGCTAGGAAGATTGATTGTTGCTGTCTGTGATGCAGTAATTCAGTAAAATTGAAATCTGACATTTGTTGACTTAAGATTAGCAGCAGTCAGGCACAGGGAGAAAACAATGCATTATACAGTTTTCTTTCTGACTTGTGTTCCTAATCCCTTTAAAATGTCAAATTGAAGGTGAGAAAGAGGAAATGTGTGCAAGAATGTAACAAGAGAAACTCTTGCCATGTGACTAACTCTTGCCATGAATACTTGCAGAACATCATTTTTGCTGGACAACAGAGCAGTGGTGTTGTTTTCATGCTGGCAAACTCGAACACACCAAATGAATTCTGGTGACATTTACTGCTCAGGTCTCAGCTTTTCTTCTTCTAGTCTCATGTGTAATACTCTTCCTGATTCCCTGTTCTGATGCAGCATACAGTGCAGATGCACTGAAGTGTGCTGTTTGGGCAGCTTCTTTCAGGCTGACTCCCTCAAGAGCAGCTGCCATACAGCTTGTGCTTCATTGCTGTATAAAATGCAGCACACACTGTATGTGGTCAGAAGAAACAAAAAAAAAATGAAAATTAGCTAAATAAAAAAAATAACCCAACCATCTTATAACCTTTTGCATCCCACTCCTGACCAATTTTTTGCTTAAAACAAACAATTGAATTACAATTACAATTGAACTTCCTCGGAAATACGAACCTACATTGACATCAGCTAAGTGCTGTCACAAAACTGATACAGGTTATGCAGTTCTTATGATCTGCTGGATATTAATGTATTTTGAAGGCAGGATAGAGTACTTCTCTCAGCAAGCCTGCTCTTTACGTAGTCCTACCTTTCTGTTTGCTCAATGTGGAAAAAAAAATCCTTTATTGTATTTTTTTTTTTTCAAAACAACTTGCAAAAACAGTGTGCTTTTGAATTTCTCTTGCTTGTTTACTTCTTCCTTTTAGCACTTAGTTTGATTTGGATAGACAACATATTTTCCACAACATTATGTGTTTATATGTTAGTGGGTGTTTGTAAAAAGGCTGATTTATTTAATGCTGCTCTAAATGCTTTTTCTCCTTTTTGTTGTGAGAACTCTTAATTTATGCCAGAAGAAAAGGGGAAAATTTAAAAAAACCCAGCTTTTCTTCAAGTTAGATCCTAGGTGTCTGCTGAGAAATCTATTTCATGAAAGTCAAACAGTTTCCACAGAAAATCACCTGACAAAAACCAGAGTTATTCGTCAGAAAAGGTTGGGATGGAAACACTTTGTCCAGTCTCATTTCCTTCAGCATTAACAGCTATCTTCAATGCACAGATCTTTGAATGCCTTCCAATTATATCCCTCAAAGATCAGAGATGTACGCCCTCCCTAATGGTTCCCTTATTTGCAACTGCCTGATCAGCCCTCAGCCCTCAAACACAAGTTCAGTGTTTGGTAATGTTAATTTCTTGTAGCCAACTTAAAATCTGGGAAAATTGAAGACATTCTCTTGAAGCAGTAGTCATGTAGCATCCATTAATTGTATCATTTTTACAAGCAATTCTTTGTTATCCTAGTACTTCACAAAATAAAAAAAAAAAGGAGCAGGGAGGGAACATATTTAATGGTGCTTGCCTTTTTTCTCTTCCTCACAACCCTTCTTTCAAATTTCTATTTTAATATTTTAATGCTTTAATTTTATTTAATGCAATTTTTTTTTGCATAATTTTTCAATATTATAGCTAACAGAAACTAAATAACTCTAATTCTTTGTTGCAACAGTCTATCATACAAGAATATGCATACTCTTCATTGTGCACTTTTCAATAGTGAGACAGTACAATATTATAAGATACGTATGACATTGACTTTTTTACTAGTGGTTAATGTGGTATTCATTGTTAATTAAATATCATTTTTAAGTACTGTGTGCATGGTGTAATGCTGTTATTGGCATGTAAGAATGTAAGAATAATAGGGGTCAAAATGACAAGCAGGACTTAATCCTCATCAAGAAATTTATGTGTGTTTGAGGATAATACTTTTACTTCTAAATGTAAAGATTTTAAGGCCCCTGTTTTCTAAAAACAATATAAGAAATACAGCAAAACAGAAGAGTATAAACTACAGTTTCTAAAGCTAAATACAGTAAGTTAGATCTGTGGCTCAATAACCAGCGCTGGAATCTTTCAGCAGTATCCAGAAAATTACAGATTCTTTGCAGGTTCCTCAGCTTTGTCTCATTCAGACTGGACTGGCATGTTAAAACTCAGATGATTAGACTTTTTTATTCCTGGCTACTTTTACTTTTTGAGATATCTATTTCTGCCTTAGTTCTCATGTGGTAAGTGTAGTTTCTTGATAAAGATCCCTGGCAAATTTTATGACATTAATCACGAGTGAATGAGGCAGTGAGACTGTATACCCCTGAAAAATAGAGGACAGAATCACAGAGGAAGATACAGATGTTTGATCACATTTTTAATGTGCACGGAGCAGGGAAGAAACATTATGCTGAGCAGAACTGTTTGAACACCATTTTGAACCCAAATGAACTTGTTCTTTTGAGTGGTATGGTGTACTATTTTGAGGATTTTAGTGCTTTCATGTGCTATGTGATTGTTATCTCGCATAGAGGTGGAGCAGGGAAGGTGGATGACCATGCACACATTTTCTGAGGTTTCTCTGCAGCGTTAGCAGGCCTTCTACTAATTGATACCTTTGCTCTTAGTGGCAAGGAGAGTGATTAATCTTTGCACTGAATTTCTATGACACACCCCCACCTTTAAATTTCATACACTTTTGGAGTCAGTCCTTCTAAATAACCTTTCTCAGTGATCATTCAGGGCTTGCTTCATTTGGCATAAAAGTTTAATCAACAGTTCAGGACTTTGCTAAGTCTGGACCTCAAGAGACATGAGATTGGCAGGAAAAGTAACTCTTGCCATTTGAAATACTATGGCTTGTACAGCCAGCAAGAAAAAAAAAATTAAAATCCTAGCTTAATGACTGACAGAGAAGAAATACAAAGTCTTGTACAGGATGAGAAAGGGTAGGCACCATCTGCTACTCTGTGGAATAGGATTATAAAATACGTCAGTCATGTCATTGATGAGAAAAGCAGAGAAAATACTGCATGTCACGACATCTGTTATCACAGGTAGAACTTTCAGGGAAGGAAAAAATGCCTGATACAGTGCAGAGAAGCTGCTGCTGGTGGTTATGTGACTCTCAACACTCCCTAATGTTCAAGCTCTAGATTCCAGGGACAGTCTCCATCCTGATAGAGGAGGAAGCATACAGAGAAATGCAAGTGAGATCTAATATTTATCTTAGTCCTTGTCAATAGAGAAAACATGAAATATTTCTACTCTAAGAATTTATTTTTCCCATGTAATGTCAAATCCATCCTATTTCTAAACTAATTGCTTTGTGTCAAGAGTTTGAAAGCTCCTTGACTTAAAAGTCTTACAAATGTTGAGAAAGTTATTAATTCTTCATCTACTCAGAGAGGCAGATATTTGCTATCAATGACATTCAGGTTCTCAAGAGAAATGCATTCAATACAGCAGCAGGGTTGTTGGTAGCATGCTTTTGACCAAAGGGAGTCTGGCCAAGGTCAGAGGACAGAAGCTCCAATGTCCAGCAGCTGCATGTGCAGAGAACAAGGCAGATTAAAGGGGCTGGGGTGATCAGTACAAAGGTGCATGTGCTACCCAGGTGAGTCCTCTTGGTGCTCTAGAAAAAGGTTGTCTATTTAATTTTTCTTCGATAAGGAATGGATCAGTGATGCTGGACTGTTGATTTAATATTGGAAAATCTGAAAGGTGGAGATAACAATATCAGTCTGGTTTCCTGCAGTTTAGAGTCCTTTGAGGAATGCAATTTGGAGTACTAATGTAGGATGTTTTGTGCATAGCTTATAATCTTTTTTTTCTAGCCTCCTACTATGTAGATATCTTTATAAAGGACTTTATGATTAAAGTTTTGAGTTTCTAGAAATATAATTTTACTGATCACTTGGAAGAATGTGGGTTTTTGTCTTCCCTCGGTTCTCAGTGAATGATAGAGATTCATGAGAAGCCAAAAGAATGGTATTGTCCTCACTTTTGACTTCGGCAGAGATGCTGGTTCATGTTGTGAGCTCCATAAGTTTGGGAATGCTAAAAGAAAAAAAGAAGAAACCTTCAACTGTTTTCTTCCTATTGAACATTTTCATTTCTTTCTCAAGTATAACATTCAAACCAGAGATCATTTCCTAGAGAAATACCAGTTCCTGATGGTACTTAGAGAACATCTGTAATTTTTAGAGGCTTAGTTCCATGTGAATCCATGGTAAGAGCAGTGCTGATCTGATCCTGGCTCTGCGTTGCTGTTTACATTGATGTCACAGGTCTGAGCACAGAAGACGCAGTCCATTTTTCACTAATGGAAGTCAGCAGCAGACCCACAATCATTTGACTCATTGAACAGTGGGTAACACACGTGTTTTGAAATAAAGTAAGAGATATGATTGCCTTTGTCTTGACCCTGCCTTTGCCCTTTTAAATATTTGGTTTTATTTTGTTGCAAATCTAGATATATTGCTCTGTACACTTCTGATTCTGTCTGCCACTTCTATAAAAGCAGTTTCTACAGAAAACTACACAGAATTCTAATATAGATTCATATTAGCTGATTTGAGAAAAAAAAAAATACCATTTCCACATCAATGTAAATTTCTTTGCTGATTCTAGAACAATAATACATAAGACCTAAGAGATATTTTGAAATACCTCTTTTGAAAGTGAAATAATACAATAACTGCCAATAAATAATAAAAGCAATCAAACAAACAATCCTCAAAATGTGAGACCTTTTGAGTTTTTTAAAATTTATGAACATGTACGTATATTATGCATACTTTTATTATATATATGGAAGAAAAAACGCCAAAAACCTATAAAATCTGCTAGGATAATTTGGCAAATTTGCAACTATTCATTCACAAATTGCTAGAAAATTTCTGACTCTACTCTGTCTTTTCCTCAAAAGAGAAAATATTCTGCTTTTCAGGACCCAAAAGTACAGCTGGTCAAAAAAAGCTTTCTTTTCACTAGAAGATGAATAAAAATTTATATGGCATTCACTAGGAGGACATAAATATGGAAAGCTAGGTTATCACTTATTTCAAAATCCATAATTTGAAAACCATATTTTTTTCAGTGACTTGTACCTCAGTAGGAAAGAATATCATGTTAAAAAAAAGAATAATATTTTTCTATTTAATTTAATTGGATTGAATTAGATTTCAAAGAGTATTTTTTAAATTTTATAATTCTGCAGTGATATCCTTAGATTGTATTGCTTGGTATACAGATATTTAGAGAAAAAAATACACAAATTTCTTATGGTAAAATTCAGCTTTAGGGAATAAGTTTAGAGAGCACATTCAAAATGAAAATCTAAGGCAATAGGGAATCTGCAATAAATACTGAAGGTTATTGTAAAGAATATCAGTTTTGGATGACTTGGTCACTTTTTCCAGTGAATGAAAATAATAAATG
Source organism: Parus major (assembly GCF_001522545.3). Classification (NCBI taxonomy): domain Eukaryota; kingdom Metazoa; phylum Chordata; class Aves; order Passeriformes; family Paridae; genus Parus; species Parus major. Next base: position 96,587,125 of record NC_031769.1, read on the forward strand.
ATATAAATGTTTCTATTTGGGAGACAGAAAATACAGTCGACAATGGTAAATTTGTGGAGATAAAAAAGAGTAGAAAATACAACAGGAATAATTTTTTTTGCCTACATTTTATATTAAATATTTGACAACTAATAATAACAGTGTTGGTGATCATGTCATTCTCTAATTCTTTGAACAAATATTAGGACCTGTTTGACAGAAGAAAATCATTCTAAGTAATTATCTACTAGCACAAAGAACAAATTTTATCTTGACATTTGCAGTTTGAACATTTATTTTGGCTTGCTCATGACTGGTGAAGAGACCTCCACACTTCTTGTATGTATGCAGCGAAGATATGGGACTGGTGGATCCTGCAAGAAAGAGGGAGAGTGCTGTTTACAAGGGCGTTTAGTGGCTGGAAAAGGGGGAATGGATTCATATTGAAATGGAGTAGATTCAAATCAGGTAGTAGGAAGAAATTATTTACTATCAGGGTGGTGAAGCACTAGAAGGGAAGAGGTTGCCCATGACAATGCCCCATGCCTGGAGCTGTTCCAGGTTGGGTACAGCTCTGAGCAAACAGATCCAGTGAACGATGTCTCTGCCCATAGCAGGCATTGCAACTAGATGATCTTTAAGGTCCCTTCCAATACAAGCCATTCCATAATTCTATGTATAATTCTCAAAAGATCCTTCATCCTTTGCAGAATTAATTATATTCTGTGTATTGTTGATTTGTTGAATTTTGTATTATATTTTCCATACCAGGGCAGTGAAACATAAAAATAACTGAAAGCACAGATATAATCTTTCCTGTGCTGTCTGTGATCAGCTGGGGGCAAGGCTTAATACACAGTTACTTGTAACAAATTAACTCATTATAAATATATTTTATATATATATAATCTAAGTTATATAAGAAAAACAGAGAGATAAGGAGAGTAAATAAAGGAAATTAATATGACTGCATGCATACACATATACATACACATTTAGTTATAATATGCAGCCACATAAGTGAAGGTCTTCTTTTTCTCAGTACTGAACATGTTTCCAGTAATAGACAATTGTTCCCACCAATTTATTACCTATATGAAATTGTTAGATGTGTAGTCAAAGGAAAGGAAACCTACTTTGCAGCAAATTACCTTGCTCAGAGTCATGAAGTAAGTTGATGATTGATTAGTGTTCCCTTTCATAGTCAGAGCAGTGATACGTCCTTTATGTAGCAACATTTCCTCCCCAGGAATAATAATAAGGAAAATATCCACAGTTCTGAAGGGCAGTGTTTAAAAATGGAATTGTTAATCTATGGTTTGTATCAATGAGTGCCACCTATTTTAGATTTTATTATTTATAAAGAAAAGGCTGGAAACTGACTAAAAATGCTTCAAACAGTAAGCTGAAAAACTAAATAGAGATGTCAGTACACTGGAAATAGAGATTTAAAATTCAGGTAAACAGCAAAGGAGAGTAGTAAGAGCTGGCATCATGGGGATACCTTAAACAGCCCTCATCTGGAAACTTCATTGTTTTATAAGGAACAACTTACCTTCAGAGATAATATAAAGAAACATTTATATCTTCTATACTTTTGCTATCAGTATATGCCTTCCTTTGAATACTCTTGATAGATGTTACTAAATTGCCTTTATTTTGCTTAGCTCTTATGGACAAGAATCCCTTTAACACTGTTGCAGTTTATTCTAGAAAGTCTTTACAAAGTATTAAAAAAATTGAGTATTTTTTTTTCCTGGAAATTATATTTCTCAGCTACCAGGAGTACTCATAATGATGGTATGAGAGGGTCTTTTCTATTGATTTACTGGCAAGTTTTATGTCACACTGTGACATTGTAGGGTGTCTCATCACCTGGGTGAATTGCACCATTTCTGGTGAATGGCTGCAGACTCAAATATGAAAAGAAATCTACTGGTACTCTGATATTGCAGTGGGATTCCTCAAAGTCCACAAATGTATTGAAATATTCTTGTAATGCAGAGAGCTCTTAGTGGAACAGTACTTTACTAAGATGTTGTCCAAATATTTGGTAGTCTTTCTACTTTAAAGAAGGGGTTTTTTTCAGAGATTTTGATAATAAATATTAAAAATAAGACTTTAGAAAAATTTGGATATTAGAGGCCATACCAAATATCAAAATGATTCCCACCTCCAAATTAATACTGCTTGATAGCTTACTGTATGTTTAGAGGATAAAAAAATAATTAGTAGTTTCAAGGGTACTTTTGCTTTTGTAAGATAGAAAAGGGCTTAAATTATTGTGGCTCTGTTTTTCCATAAACTGAACTATTTGCATAGAGTATTTAGGAAAACAAGACAACCTCTCAGAGTATTTATCACCCCACTGTTCCTTAATAAAAGATGTGGGAAGATTTGGAGTAGGCAGTTAAGATCTGTAGGGCACCATAATTGGAGCTGTCAGGTGCAAAGTATTGTTTTCTCCCTGTTCTTCACAGTTTATGTTTCCAGGAATGAGCTGAAATTCTCACAACTGTCATTTCTTTCTACCTGTATAGACAATTTCATTTTCAGACACAAACAGTACTGGTAGAATTTTTTATTTAATATTTTAAGAAAAAGAAAATAAACTGATTAAGTAAATTAAAGGTTTATATTAATTTCACTGGGTGGATTCTTATGCCAGAAACAGCCTAAATAAGAGACTTCTTAAGAAATAATTAAGAAATTATTAAGAATAATTAAGAAATAATTAATTACCAAGCATCAAGTCATAAACTGGTCCTCCACATCTAAGTCAGAAGATTTACTGTCACATTCAGATGGTCATATTCAGTTGTATTTATTTGGAGACATGGGTGCCACTTCACAAGTGGCTCCAATGGTAGATGGGGATTGAAGAATTCCTGGGACCTATCTTTATACACTGTGTGCCAGTTCTCATCTGATGCACACAAAACCACCTGACACTGATAAACTGACAGATGTTAAGAGACTGATGTTACTTCCTATGAAAGCCCAAATGAGTGCTAGAAAGCCTGGAAGTTATCCTGTTGCTCATGATGCAGGGTTTAGTTTCTCCCTGAGCACACTTCAGAGGTTAGAGAAGCTGCTCATGGCTTCTTGGAATCTTTACTAGTAGTACAAGGTCCACCTTGAATAGTAAACATATGCTCTGAGGAGAATGAGCATCTGCTATCAGCAAGGTTTGTGGTTATAACTTTGCACTGACAAGTGTCTCCCTTCAAATTCCTAACATTCCTGTGGGTGTCTGAGTTTGTACACCATTCTTCTATTTGGCCCAGATTAAATGGGTGGGGGATTTTTGTTTTTGTTTTTTGAGAACTGAGAATATTTTCTATAAGAAGAAGTGAGATAGTGGAGGGATTGTGCACTTCAGCTGAGGGACTCAGAGTGTGCAGCCTTGAAAATTTCACAATAGCACTGAGGTACTTCTATGTATGCAGTCTGTCATAAAAGTTTACCAAAACTTCCATTTTTGTGGAAGCCCCTTGCCACACATGCCTCATGTACACAACAGAAATCAACATGGACTATGGACTTCTGCAACCTCTGCTTGAAGATGCAGCAATCTTCCTGCAGATGGAGGCTATGGATAGTAGATAACAAGACTCCAGAGGAAATGAACACATATATTTTCCTCTTTCAGTAACTGCCTGTGGTGGGGATATGATTTTTTAGAACCACCTCTGATTATCAGTAAACTAAAAGAAGCTGGAGGTGGAAATAGGTTATGCCCTGAAGTAAGTGAGTTCCTTACAATGGGCAGTATAGAAAGCTCTGATTTTTACATTGATTCACTCAAAGCTTTTTATGGTTAATAAGCTGAGAATGACAAGTACAAGGAATATTATTCATATAATTAATAGCGATTTAGAGAGTCTTTATCCATAATTACGTTCATGTTAAACCCTCCTAAGCAGTATTGAATAAAGATCTGAGGGCTGTGTTAGAGCAAAATTGTATTGATTTAAACCCCAATCTCTTTGTCTGAGGTCAGTGTTAGTTCTTTACAGTTTTATTCCTGATTTTTTTTTCTGTTGTTCTCTGCATAACATTGCACTGTCATTGCACTATGTCTACACAAAACAAAAAACAGCTGAAGACCCAAAGCCCTGACTAAAGCTATATAAAACTAAATCTGTATAAATTTGGTTAGGTTCTGAAACAAGAAGTCTATAAAAAGGACTTATGTGTTCAGTGTGTCTGAGAATATAATGAGAAGTGATTTCTCCACTCTCTAAAGGAATACATCTAAAGCACAACTAAATTTAATTTGGATAAAATAGTGTTCAGGCTCACTAAATACTCACCCAAAATAGATGAATGCTTAAAACAGGGAATTATCTTGGCATCTGTGAAGCAATTACTTGGTCTGCAATGAACTTTAAGTCACATGTTGAGAAAGGTCACTTTCTTTTCAGTACTCTTCTGTTAATACGGAGGATTATACAGCTCTCCTACCTAACAAGGCTGACAAATACTATTGCAAAATGTTAAACTGTCAAATATTAAGGTAATGACAACTTAGGACTAGAGCTTTGTACAGTCTCAAAAATGTTAGGAAAATGTTCAACACATTTTGTGATCTCTACAAGAGTAAGAATGTCCTGAAGGTCTTTGCTGCTTGCATACAGTGACACCTTCACATTTTATCCTGCACAGTTAAAAGGACTATACATACAAATATTTCCAGTATGCAATTTTGAGTGCTTGCATTGCAGTGAATGGGAAAGAATAATTTAATTTTAGATAGGTATGTATTATTGATAAATAATTGATTTATTTACTTACTTGAATACTACCTAAGCCTATTGCAATATGGCAAATAAGATTTATTTTTTACCCCCGAAATTTTCTGTATAGAATGATGTATAACCTATTCAATATATAATTCTGGGTATGATATGATATGATATTTATTATATTTCATTATATTCTGTATAAGAATATTTAACCTATCTTCACTCATTGGAATTCCACCTTCCATGATAAATTTTATCACACTGACTTCCATAAATTGCAGTGTAAAGAAACAAACATGAAACTCCTAAGAGGATGACATTTCTTTACAGAAAATTCTAATTTTCATCAGCAAAACCACCCATGCTTACTAAAAGGTAATGTTCTAAGGCTGAAAAAGAAGCAGTTAAGACATAAGCAAACCCCAAGTCTTACTTTTCAAAAGTGGAAAAATTGCACTAAAACTTATTAACTGCAGCCTATAGAACAAGGTTTTCTATGCACTGTTCTTCAGTGATACCGGAATTTACTTGCCCTTTTTATTTCACTTGGATTAATTAAGAGGTCTGGGAAAAAAAAAACAGAAAACAAAACAACAAATAAAAAAGTAAGGAATTGAAAATGTCCTTAATAACTTCTGTGAATGCGGGGGTTAACTTGGCATATGTAGTAGCTATGTCTAGGGACATTTTATAGAGATATGGAATCATAAAAACTATCACATTTGTAAAATTAGACAGTTAGTGAATAAAGCTACATTTGTTCTACTTCCAAATGAAGGCCAGATGACCAAATAAAACAGATCTATTGAAATATACTATGGATAATTAACTACTCTCATCAGTCTGGTACCTCTTTGCATATTTTGATATTAATACTTGTTTAAAGATAAACACCATTTGACCCAAACTATATATTGCTTGATATTGAAAATGCAAAGGAAACATAATCTCTATATAAATAAATGAATTAAAATACTTGTACTTTGGAAAAAAATACTTTTTTAATATTGCCTGCTCTATCATAAATGTGAAAGATGTGGTTTATAGAAGAGAAAGTACTGAAGCCAACAACATATAAAGAAAAAAAATCACAAATGCAGAAAAAAACCCGCATAATTGACAGGAAAGCATATTAATCACACACACAAGCTGGCACACATATAGAAAGTGGTTTGAAATATATATTGAGTTGTACCAGATTTTCCATAAAATACAAAAACCAAAAATAAATCAGTATTCTTTAAAGGGATAAAATATAGTGAAATACTAGTTCATCTTTAACTGTATTCTCTTTATCTCTCTGTGTTTCCTACTTTGGGAACCTCAAGTGACATCATCCCAGCAAAATCAGCAATGAATAATGTACTTTTCATGCAGTTCTTTCCTTTGAAGAATTCAATGTTGAAATATTAATTAGTTTTCTGTGTAAGTCCTAGATAGCTTTTCCTCAGCAAAGCCTTTACAGAACAAGGGAAAAGAAGATTTATCCCCAACCATCCTAAAACTCTGAGTAGAACAGGCAGTAAATGGCATCAATATGTTTTGAACTAACTAAAGAAAAAAATGAAGCATATGATTGGGTCCAGGTAGAATTTCAGTCTGCAAATACTCACCAGTCCCTGTGCCTCCTATGTGAGGTGAAGATTCATTTCTGGACCAATTTCTGTTACGGTGTTTTGAATCAGGAAAACCTTGTTTTCAGGGTTAGGTTTTTTTACAAGTTACATACAACTTGAATACCAAATATCCCCATGAGTTCTGAGCTCTTTCTGTGACACACACAATGCAAATTACTAGAAAAAAATAATTAAACTTTTATATTAACTCATATTAAAATAGCATTGGTCAATATTTTAAAATTTCCTCCACATCAGATTTGGAAATGTACATATGTGCACACTCTTTCCAAAAGATTTGGTCAAAAACTAAAAACTGTGCAAGCATTATGTGGGGACCATGGAGGCTTTTTTTCTTATAAATAAGAGTTAAATATTTTGTTTGTTTCTGGATGTTTCCTTTTATATATTGATATTGTTGAATCTGGGTGGATTGGCTTCTGAAAAGTCAAAGTCTCTGTGAAGACAAGGGGAAAAAACACAGCATTGTAATTTCATGTTGATTTCTTGATTTTTATTATGCAGTCAACAGGAAAAACTAAGTATTCAAAGTTCATGACTTTTTTTTTTATTATTATTTATTAACTGAATTGAGTCTGACAAGTTTGTATATGGTTTTGAATTAATTGTATACTTCAAATTGTTTTATTGTTATTGAGCCTATTTTCATTAATTTACTGTCTTGATTCTAAAATGTTGGATACTTTTTATCAGGTATTATATGAATCTATCAAAATTGTATGAACATATAAAAATGCAGTAATGCGAGAAATATTCTTTTAAAACATGCTGGTGTAAAGTCCTTAAGGACCTTCAGAAAAGCTGTATCTTCAGCATCAGAAGAGCTATAGCTTTTTCAAGTTGCTAGAGACTCTTTTAAAAGAAGTTGGTTTTTTAAAACATGTATTTAAATGTCTATGAATATTATATTTTATGCAGATTTCATTACCATTGGTTTATTTTACTTAAGCAGGAAAACATTGCCATACTTATCTGGCATGTTTTGGTTTAACTGCACAATTATGCAGGCATTTGCAAAGGCAAACAAGCAGTCGTCCTAATTGAACACTGAGAATAGGATGCACTTTGAAAACATGAGTATGTCTACTTGGCAGGTTGGTGAAACAGAGAAATGTCATCTCTGCAATTTACAGTTAGTGCCATTCAATACCACACTCGTTAAAACACAATTCTCTACTTTCATGTCTCAATTCAGTCGGGTGTCCAACAAAACAATGGAGGAAGAGGAAGAGGAAGAGGAAGAGGAAGAGGAAAAATACTGTAAATACTGTGTCCATATTGCAATGTTCTCCTTCTATCCCAAATAAGATTAAGAGCAGTTGTTAAGATATAGACACTGCAGATATAAAGAATTTTGGTTTCTTAAAAATGGATGGGAAAATATAGAAGTGTAACCAAGCTCTTCAATATATCCTTATATCTTCTATTCGGTGCTAATTTTGACACGATTTGCAGAGGGAAGGAAATTAATTACTTTCTAGCAAGGGAAGGCTCCGGGGTTTTTATTGTTCTGGGGAAAGGTAGTAGTGTAGAGCTTAATGAAAAAAAATTAAGTGCTTAAAGAGATTCAGTCTTTAAGCCAACAGATTCTGTTATTTGAAATGTAAGTGGTGAGAAAAACACCACAGCAGAAACCACTTTATTCTTGCCAATAACCAATTAGACCTTTGGAATGACTTGTTCTCAGTTTGGCTTCTGGTCAGTTACAGAGAGTGCACTTTGAATACTTTTTGTTTCTTTACAATTGCCTTTTGTAAATAAAAATGTTTGTTTTGTTTTTCTCCCACAGGATTCCATGTGGTGAGGAAAGAAGTTATTAGCTCCCCTTTCTGAAATGATTGCCTATTTAAAGCCATTTAGAAGCTATAGGCATTTTAAAAAAAAATTCTATGCAGTGTACTCATATTAACTTTGGCAGACTTAAAGAATTATTTGAGAGCTAGGAAAAGGTTGGGGGCCAGTACATGAAAAAAATCTTTTCATGGTTTCTCTGCACTAATTTAACTATTATTTAAAATATCCTCTGGCAGCATTTGTAACATTAATTGTCTAATGATTTTCTTATATTCAAACCATAGTAATTAAACTGTGCAGAGAGTATTTCTTATTCCTACTGCAATAAAATGTTTTCACTTGATTGAAGCTGAACTGCAATTTGGCCTTTATGTTGTAAGGGAAAAAAAAAAGCCACAGGACTTCTGGGAGCAAATGGATCAATTAAACAATGTTCTTTTGTAATGAGGGTTACATCATTCTGCCAGTGATAAAAATCTGTAACTGAAGCTGTCACTAAAGATGTATGCCATCTTCTTATCCCCACAATGCAAACCTATCAGGAGGCAACTCTAAGGCCTAACTTTCTATTGATTCTTGCACGTTCCGTTTCAGAAGTCAGTGAGAAAATGAAGAATCAGCTTGTTATAAAATATTAACTTGATGATTAGAGGCTACCAGAGGCTGAGAACGGCAATATCATTATTGGGATGGAAATATAATTTCGGGGCTTGGGGCATCAACCACCACTACACGAAGCGTGTTTCAATGTTTGACCACCCTCCAAAAGTAGTAAAGAGCCATTCCCATGCATCCTACCACTGGATCCCAGGGAGAAGATCTCAGCACCTCCCTCCCCAATTCCTCTCCTCAAGAAGCTGCAGAGGGCAAAGATCTCCCCTGAGCCTCCTTTTCTCCAAACTAGAAAATGCCTAAAGTCCCTAGCCACTCCTCACAGTTCCTGACTTCCAGCCCTTTCACTTCTTCTGTTGCTTTCCACTAGATGCAATCAAGGACCTTCACATCCTTCTTAAATTGTGTGCCCCAGAACTGCACACATTGCTAAAGTACCAGTCCTGAATACAGTGGGATAATCGTACCTTTTGACTGGTCAAGCAAAAAAAGGTCAAGCAAACCTGAACAAGCAAGGAAAAGCAAGCCCAGAAATTTATTTGCTATTTCTTATTCAGTGTCAGGCAGGTGTACTTTGTGGAAAGAGTGTCCTCAGCACACATAAATTTTTACTTGGAAAGACAAAACCAGAAAATAAAACCTTGGGACTTGTTCTATGCAAGTATTTGATTTGTCCAATCTCTACAAAAACATTTATGTCCTTACTTACCCACTGGTTTGGCTTTATAGATGATTTTCCCAAGTGAAAAAGGCTGCACTCAGGATTCCAAATACATTTGTGAAGTGCAGCTATTTTGGATTTGAGGAACGGACAGGAAACCAATTCATGTGTTTTCTCAGCAAAGCAAATGAAACCAAAACCAAAACCAAAACCAACAATGAAAGTCTGCTATTTCATACCATTATGGTTTAACCCCAGCTGGAAAATAAGGATCCCTAAGCTGCCCACTTACCAAATCTCCCTTGTGCCCCCAGCAGAGGACGGAGAATAGCAAAGAAAATGTAAAACATCATAAATTGAGATAACACCAGTTTAATAATTAAAACAAAAAAAAATACATTACCACTACTAATAATAGCTGTAATGAAAAGGAGAGGGGAGAGAAGTAAACTCTAGAAAAACAAGTGATACACAACACAATTGCTCAAAGCCATCTCTCCCCAGTTTATAGATGGAGCATGACATTCTGTGATGTGGTATATCCCCTTGGCCACTGCAGGCCAGCTGTCCTGGCTGTGCTTTACTGCAAGTCCTTGTGCACCTGCTCACTGGCAGAGAATGAGACAGTGAAAAATCTTTTAGGGTAAGCACCACTGAGCAACCACCAAAACGTCATCAGCGTGATTCTCTCTGTGTATACTAAATAAATAACACAGCACTTGAGCAGCTACTGGGAAGAAAATTAACTTAATCTCAGGTAAAATCAGGACACATACCTTCCCAGAATACCTCAGGATTGCCTCAAGGCCAGATTTGATCCTTTAAAATATTGCGAGACCGAGTCCTCCTATGGTATCTGTACAAGTCTGCACAAGGGGATCTCTGTTCACAGACCTGCATTCTCATAGATGAATGAATGTTAGAGCTGATGGAAATGTGAGACAAAATGCAGGGATGTTTTAATCTTATCTCTACACAGAGAAGACAGAGGAATATATTTCTGTTTTGTTGGGAAAATGGTATCATATAAATTACTGACAAAATATCCATTCCTTAATATTTCTGTTGTTCTGGTCCATATTACCCAAACATTCTGTAAAACCAACAAAATAAAACCGGAGATATCATAGGATGGTGATCACAATTCAGTATAGTCAATATTTCCTCATTTTACTTCAGATGAAAAACAAGTTAATCCATTCAAAAGAAGGAATTAATCCTTTAAATTATGTTCTTCAGTGCTTATTTCTTCCTTTTTATCTGTTTTCTGTCAAGCAAACATTAAAAAATGTTACAGATAGTTAACCCTACATTTTATATAGCAAAGTTTGCATGTAACATTCAAAGCTTGTTTGCAGTCAGAGAAAGAGCACCTTATGTATAAATAATCACAAGAATTTATTGCTAATACAAGTGATATCTTAAGTCTCAATATTATTAGCCCAAATCTGTTTCTCATAAGAAAAGAAAGAAAAATCATGTGGTTTAAAAATTATAGGTATATATTATATAATTAAGTTATAGGAACCTACCCTATTTTTTGAAGTTATGTTCACCATTTCTCTGCTCCTCTGGGTGGCTTCACTCTGGTGCTGTGATAAATGCCAACATTAGCCACTAATTGCCAGCATGCATGTCCTTTCCTAGGAGGAATATATTTATGTTGATGGTTTCTTATTCCTCACTCTGGGATCTACTTTATATAATTTTCTAGATGTTTATTAACATACATTTTTATTGTTTTTTGAGTCCTTCATTGGTCTGTAACTTCTCATTACATCCAAATGTATTACATATGGTACCCATTACATATTAGAGACCATTTCTTTCTACTCTTTGTTAAATGTAAAATCAGCTTTATCAAGCTCCAGTTTTCCATGTCTTTGAGTATTTTGCAGAGGTTTGCAGCTGTAAGTTCTCCAGTGCCAGAAATTCAAATCTGAGTGGCTATTATAGCTTATAATGGAACACCACAAGTTGAAGTACAATGAAATTGGTATTAAAAATGGAGGAAGGTAAGAGAAAATCTAAAATAAAAGGGAAGGCAGG
>NC_031769.1:96599336-96660767 GCF_001522545.3 Parus major
AAGGAAGGAAGGAAGGAAGGAAGGAAGGAAGGAAGGAAGGAAGGAAGGAAGGGAACTGACTTGAAGTTCAAGCCAAACCCTAAGTATTTTTAAGTCTCAAAGGAATATTTTCCAGTGTGCATCCCTTATATTTCTCTTTTGTTAGACTACAGAGCCCATCAGTGAACAGATGTCTCTGAGCATTTCTGAAGAGCTGTCAGTACCATCAGTATTTCTTTCAGTTGGCTGGTAAGTCTTACAAAGCATCAGCGAAATAGGCTTTTAAAATGTTATGTGCTGTGATTTGTGTGCACAATCTGAAATACTAGTCTTTATCATTTTAAGAGGTGTTCTTGCCCACATGAGAAGAAACTGCCACAAAGCTTTTCCTTCCTTTTATGGTTTTAAGTGGAAAATATATTGCTATGTACATATAACACATTTGAGTAAAAGTTGTCCTTGGGACTTCAAATCTATATAATTTCAATATTATAATCACTTCAAGGGGTTCAATGATAACAATATCTCTAACACAGGATTGTTGTTTGTTTTAAAATATTTTCTCATCCTTCTTTGAGGTAGGCAACTAACTCTCACTGTTGGGAACTTATGAATTAAACAAGGCTAGACTGGGTCAGATTTTGAGTAGCTTTCTGTGAGAGGGAAAAAACCCTTAAGTGCTTTACAAAGTGGGATCATGATACAGCATTGATAAAAATTTGCATTATACTTGTAAGAAAATTAAATATAATTTATTTCACTATGCAGTGCAGAATAAAAAATGATATTATTTAACTTATGAAACAAGAGTAATATATAATTTATTATAATAACCAACATTTTAATTTTTGTATTTGTAATTATTATTATATTTCTTGTATGGCAAGCACATGAGTTTAAATTTTTCACTTGCTTATTGGTATGAAAAATACATCCTTACATCCTTTTTTTAGTTGTCTTTGCTTGAGGCTGTGCCTGCAACTTACAAAGACTATCAAAGGAAAATGGTGACTGAGATTCAAACTGTACTGAGCTGGAGGGATACAGAATTCTTTTAAAGTTTACTTTAGAACTTTAAGGCAAGATTTTTTTTTTTTTTAAATTCAGTCAGTTTCAGTTATCTCTAATACATGAAGCAGCATTTGAGTTTTGTTGATGAGTTTATGTTCAGTTTTCTACAAGAGTTGCAAAAAGTCTCTCAAAGAGGAGAGGACCAGAGAGCCTTTAAAATCCAGTACCAACCTGGAATGATTTTAAGGTTGAAGTGGGTTATAACTTTTTTCTTTGTCACATTTTTGCAAAGAAGTAATATTTTGGGATGCAAAATATTTCACTTGTATAGTTTCTCAGAGAGAGAATCCATAAAGTTTAATAAAATATTAATTTGGTCATTATAAGGATTATTTGAAAGTTAAAAATATTAATTTTTTCCATGATAAGAGGAAAAAAAAATGTGAAAACAGAGTTTTTTAACATTGGATTATGGAATTAAACTCTAAGGGTTTGGTATATTTACATTTTAATTTTGGACAAATGCTTTTCATTCTGTCACAATTTAATAGCTTGAATCTCCTCTATCACTTCCTGGTTTATGGTGCAGGGGCATCTCCATATTTGTTTTTTGGGTATTCAACTTTGTTACCTGCCAGCAATGATGGCAGAATTTTCCAGCTGTCTAGTTGGTCTCATATTTTTCTTTGGCATCACATGCTGCTGTTGCATTAAGTTTTAGCTTTTACATTTTCCAGATTCTGTATTACATTAGTGTGTGACTCAAAACTTCATATAAAGTGTTAGCAAGTTCTCCTCACAGGACAGTTAAACACAGCAATCCTTTTCCAGCCTGAGAACCAAGGACGCTGTTGCAGCTTCAGGCCCAAAAAGTATAAACAACAGCGAATTGAGGAGAGCAGTCTGGGAGGAGAGGACTTCATAACCTGAAGCTGTAATTGGACAATTAATCCCAATATGTAAATTAACCAAAACTTATAGAAGTGTGAAAACTCGTAACCCATCATCCATTTTATGTCCATCTTGGTCCATCTTCAGTAGAGCCACGTCCAGGCTCTTGTGCTGCCCAAGGTGTATCCTTTGAAGGCCTTTTTAATAAATACCTACTTTATTCCTTTAGCTCTGTCCAGCCTCTGTTCCAGGTAGCCTCTCTAGGCATCACTGCAATAAGAAGAAAAGCTTGACTCATACCTATGCAAATTTATATAGTTTGCAACTTCTATCCTGTGCCCTCCAAATCTCATTCAGGGGTAAGACTGCAAAGCATCTCCTTTTCTTTAAACACCCATCTGAGCCCACAAAATGAAAGGAAATGTGAAGGAAATGTTTGTCTGAGGCCATTATAAAATAATCTTCTCCCAAAAACATTTTGATAAATTTCCATTGCATTGTACTACTTGCTTAGTTAACACTTGAATTTAGGTGAAATTAGAGTTGTTTATATTCATTTAGTTTCTGGTAAATGCTAAGAAATTTGGCACACTCTTTTGAGTGACAGCACCTTTCTTGAAAGAGACAACCATGCTATTGTATATAGTACATATCACTTCATACCTGAGGGGAAAAAAATCATCTGTATTAAAAAATGTTGTATAATGAGTCTTTCTAACTTTATCATGTTATTGAAATCTGAAGAGTCTGTGTAATTTCTTTTTTCTTATTTTTATCTTAGAAAATAATTCTGTGAAGCTGAGAATTTCTGTTCTGCTAGTGTAGAAAGTCCTCTGAGAATTGATAAGTTGTACTTCGCCTCGAAGAAAATTTTATGGCATTCACAAGTAAGCTGACATACTTTCATCAACCTTTGTGTTCTTTTTCAGAAGCAGGTGTTTCAAAAAACATAACTAGAATCCACATTAAATGCTTTGCTTCTTGAACCCAGCCAACACAACAGGAATGAGTCATCCATGCCAATCTACTGATTTCTTGCCTGTGAGAAAAAGTATTTTCCAAAAACAGCATCTGTGCCACTATCATAAAGGAATAATAAAGTGTTAGAAAAGAATTAGAGCTTTTTCTTTCAAGAATTCCGCGAAGAAAACTTTCTCCAAAATGAAACCCACATATCACATTGTGCCTTTACCTCTTCCATGTATGAGGTGTAAAGGAAAAAATTAAATCTGCCAATTGTTTCAGTAAAGGACACAGTTCTTTAAGGTGCTGAGTGACATCTGAAAGGGAAGGCAAATGCATACAATTCTTTTGGGATGTCAGCAAAACTTTGACAATGGTTAGCTTAATGAAAGAAAATGACTTAGTCTTTCCTCCAATGGCAGAATGCAAAGAGATCCCTTATTTCCACGCATACCTGATAATATGAAAATAAACATGTGCATTAGAGGCTGGGTTAGAAAAGGTGGCATATTGCCCTGTTGTTTTATATACATACATACATACATACATACATACATACATACATACATACATACGTGTATATATATTATGAATAAACCCTGAACACTTCTTATTACGGTATCCTTGCCAAGGGGTGCACTCGACTCTTTTATACCTTAGAGATGTTAAATATTTTGCTCTCACAGTTTGGTTGATGGATTTCCACCCTAATATTAAATTCAAGCTAATGAATAGAACATTCTATTACATTACTGCCTATATCCCACTTAGGACCCTTATTTTTTTATAAGCTCAAGTGGAGCCATCACAGCCAAAAATTTAGCCCATGAAATTCAAATTTTTGGTGTTTTCTAACGCTAATTTTATGAGTTGAGTGTAAACAACATGTGACTTAAAAATGTGGTAAATCAGGCATAGCCCCATAACTTATTATTCAGGCCCATGGGCTCCCCCTTGTTTAGAGATACTCTTCAGGTCCAGTGGTGCCACATATGGCTTTCCAATTTAAATAATGGGAAATATATCAACTACTACCCAAACCTAAAAAAGATAATTAATGTATAGTTATTAGCATGTCTGACTACACATACTTCTGTGTCATTTTTAGCAAGTTTTGTCAGTAATTGATTCTACTTTTACTCACGCTTCTCTTCATTTAAACTGTTAACATTTCTAAGCTGGCAGAGGAAAAAAATAAATGATCATACAGCTATAAGCAATGATAAAAATTGCTTAACTGGTGTAATCACAGCATGAATTTCTTTTCCTATTCATCACATTGTGTTTGAGTTCAGCATGACATAAGTTCAGTGAAAGGCCCTTCAGGTATTAACCCAGGAGGTGCAGAACCAACTCCAGCTTCAGCAGGATTTTCAGCTTTGTTGTGGGCTCTAGGAAATGATTTATTGGGTAAACTTGTTAAAAATGGGGAAAAGTCTTTCCAAAGAGCTAGGTGACCTTCTTCTCACCTGGGAAATGGACAGTACAGGCACTCAGAGACAGCTGCAGCTTTCTCCCATGTTTCAGCTATTACAGGCAGCAATTTCTTGGGCACTACAACCCCAAGAACCTAGGAAGAGGACACAACATAGAGACTTAAGTTTCAGCAGGACCTGTATAATCAGAAAGGCCTAAAAATCCATTAAGTCCTTTACTGTTCCTTAAATACTTAGGGAATATAATCCCTCACCTTGGCTAGAAGAAAGCTGTTAAGAAATACTTGAGAATTTGCATTTCTTGACTTTTTTTTTCCAAGTTTCTTGTGTTTTGTTATTCCTGCTGATACTTATGACTCTAAAGTTAGAGGCATAATAGTCCTTTCTTTTTGTTTGGTTTTTATGCTTGTAAAAAGAAAAGAATCAGACTGCTGAAAGATACCCTGTTGGAAACAATAGTTTTCCTTTTCTGAAAGCAGCAGGATTTAGCAAATTTGGTTTAAATAAAACCTACAGTAGAGAAAAAACAGAGTCCCACTGCTACACTGGAAGCAAAATCTGCTTTTCCTCATAATTTTCTTTTTTTTTATTTTTATTTTTCTTCTCTTTTGTTGTTTTTTTTTGCTAGTACATAAATCTATTCTTTATTATTTCTTTTTCATCCTATACATATAATAAGGGCTTTAGAAATTGAATGGTATTCTGAATATATTGAAACTTCCTGCATTTAATTTTCTGGATCTTTTCTCAGTTCTTGTCAGAAACATGCTTTGGGCATTTAATAAGTCTCTGCGTCCTGTACCTGATGTGCCATATGTGCTTGCCTGCAGGCTTTTAATTTATAGCAAGGTAGCCTGCTAATGAAATATCTTTCTACATTGTTTCTCTTTCCTTAATAATCCACCCAGGTATTGCTGAAGTGCTTGTCAAAAATACATTTAAAAAAAAAAAAAACCTTACTGTTGTACTAAATTTGCTGCAAGAATATGAACCCAGAAGAAGGAATTGAAAACTTGCTTGCATATGTAGTTGTTATGTCCCCTGAATACAGGGTTATCTTAAGTTGATTGGCAATAAAAAATTAAATTAAGAACGTTTTATTTTTATCACTATATATTTCACTGTTTCATTTCATCTGTATACTGCTTAACAATTTTTTTTTCCTATTGTGCCTTTACAATGTTGCCCTATAAAACATCCTTTTTTTCCCCCCTTTCATCTCCCTTATTTCTCCTTTTTAATTAGTGAAAACTTAACTTCAACAAACTTTCTTCAAGGTTACCCTGATGTGAAGGAAAGCAGTCTCATTTTCCTTGCAGAAAGGCTAATTATTCAAAGATTCAGAGATCTTGTTATTCTGCCTGTACAAATGTTAAACCCGTAGGAGATTCTTAATCCAAGAAGTACCTTAGCAATTGCCACTTCTGTTGTTCTCGTGATTGAACTCTTGGGAAGAGGTTACCTCCAAGCAATATAAATATGCATTTTTAATAATACCTATAAAAAGAGATCTGGAAGAACCAAGAATCAGCCAAAAAAAAAGGTAGGTTGTTCCATTCTATCACTTTGAATGGTCCCATTATATTTTAGTTATTGCACTTGAGACATTTAATTCAAGGCAGTGATTACAGAGTGATCAAGTGCCTCCTTTTAATTAAGGCTTCAATAAGAGTTCCATTAGTAGCCTGCTTTTATGTCTTCTTTCTTCCTCTCCTCCCTTCCCCCTTTCTCTTTTTACCTCTGGGTATTATTTTCAAATTTTTTTTTTCCAGATGAACTTTTAAAGTGAATTAAAACTACCTTGAAAGTATGAATAAAATTGATCAAGTTGTTCCCCAGAGGGTAATTCAGAATTTCTCTTTTTAATGGATTCACGACAGGTAATTATTTTCTCTCGTAAGTACTACTGATAATCACTTTTCTGTGGAGAAAGTAGAAATTAGAATGCATGTTTATCCTCAATTCCTGCAGAATTCTGTCCTTTGTTTGATACACAGGCATACAAACAATGGCTTTTAACATGGTTTGGTTCATGTGAAATGTGCTCCCTGAGCACCGCCTAAGTGGAAGGGGACCAAGAGATCCAGAATTAGGGTTAAACTTAGATAAGTTCTCTAGCTGCTGTCCCACAGATGTTAGACAGACTTCTCTTGTCCTGATATGTAAATTCATGCTATGTTAAATACTTAAACTGATGACCCATCAACCCTAGTTCTGGTAAAAATTCAGAAGCTGGGGCTTCTGATTCATAGTGAGCATGTTCATGGATTAACATGCCTGAAGCCAAGTGCAGAGGTAACACCTGAGGCTTATTGACAGGCTGGTTAAGAAGACTGGGAACTTAGGACGATATTTGGTCCACATTTTGTGAAATAACTCTCTCCTGACAGGTTTTTTATCTCTCTAACATATTTAGTCACTTCATTTACTGCATTTCTTCTTTCCAGATCATGGTATTATTTTGTAGAGGGTAAGGAGAAAATTAAGAGGATAAAGACCATAGATTTAAAATGCTCAGAGCAGATCTAATTGGGAGTTCTTTCCTGCAGAGGTATGAACTGCATGGGAGAGAGATTGATCTTTCAAATGCAGCTGTGTTCAAAGGGCATTCTCTGTTGCGGAACAGATATGTTCTTATATTACTGACTTAGAAGACTTTTCCTATCACATTTATGCTTGAAGATTCACATTTATTTGTTGGTGTCTTTTTTTGGCTTTCTAAACAGCTTTTTTGGTGTTCTTTTGTTGGTTGTTTTGTTATTTTTTGTTTCTCTCACATGAAGTGATTGGGATCAAATTTACTACAGAAAACTACAGAAATTTTAAGGAGTTTGAGAATAATTCAAAAGGGCTTTCCCCAGGCTTTATAGTAGTTTTAGGAGAATCAAAAGCTCTGGTGCCTTATTCAGAAGTTATATAGTTGTATAAAAATATTCACATTTAATAGTGTTGGCTTCTTCAAGACTTGAATATTTTTGGTAGTATGGTTATTTTATAGCATTTGTATCATGGTCATGTATTTGTTTGCTTGACATTCTTGGAATTTTAAAGAGAACAGGATAGCACAAGATAAAGTCATCGATTTCTCTAATCTGCTGGTCCTAAACTTGTTGCCATTCTGAAGCAAAGAGCTTCATGTATATTTGATAGCTGAGGCTGAGCAGCAGGACAGTGCATGGGATGTGTGAGCTCTTACTTCACTCCCACGTTGTCAAGTGATCCCTTGTGCCAAGCTGATGGCTCAGAAAAAGCCTATTATCTTGACTGCATAAACAGGAATTGGCTGTTTGTAAGGGGATATGCAAAACACTGTTTGCTTTTTATTGACATTTCTCCTCCTGCAGCACATTTCAAGAAAGGTCATTCCTTCTGTTCCTTCTGTTTCTTCTATTGATGATTCAAATTACCCTTAGTGTTGTGAATAGAAATACAATGCCATTAACACCCTGTGGTGCTAACCTTTATTTTAATGAAATATTAATTCCTAAAATCTAGCAAGCTGCTGAGGGGGGTGGAGTGGGGATAGGTGGGCTGGCATGTAAAAATTAGGTTGGTTGAAGCTAAAGGAACAGGAATAGAGTGGCTGAATTTGGCATCCTTCAACCATTCCTTTTATTCTGGGTATTTAGGTGGATTTAAATACTGATTCTTAGGGATTCTTAGGGAGCCTTTTGGCAGACAATTTAATCATTCTCTATCACATTAGTTGTCTTTAAATATTAAGTTTTCTTTGAGACTAAGGTCTTCAGGACAAGAACCAAGCCTTCATGTGTTCCCTCAAAAAAGCCAGTGGAGTTCTGCATATTTTTAAGTCTGAGGACTTTCATAAAATGAACATTAATTAAAACTGATATTTAATCTTCCCTAACTCTTTCAAATAGTCTGGAAATTGGGGGTTTTAAAGATAAAACCATTATATTGTTAATTATTTTATAGGGAAAAAAAATGTTCTCTATATCTTCTGCTCTTGCAGATGATGGTGAATAGCCTGTCACTATAATTTCCCAAAATTGTCATCAATGAATGCGCAGTCAGATATAGGTGAGGAAGTGGTAGTCAAGTAGAGATGTAACTGTGTGTGAGACAAAGAAAGAATACTCATGTGAAGCTAAGATGGAAGGAAATAATAATTTTGGGGAGATAACTTTGCTTCTTCCCTAAAACAAAACTGACTGCACAAGAAAAGTGTACAGACTTGTTCAGTCTTTGTCCTCTTGAAGGGTAAAATCCTTCAGGATCCTATATTTTGACACCCTGGCATTATTTTGTAATTGAACTATGCTGTGATGTAGGTGTTGAGGAAAACTGCAGCCTAATACCTTCAAAAGAATATAATCAACACTGGGAAAAGTATAAAATCAACAGCTTTTTGCTTTTAGGATGGATTTTAATAGAATTATGATTATGATTATAAAATGTCATTACCTGTGGTACTGTTGGACTCAAATCATTACTGATGAGAAAAATCTTTTTAGGAAAAGGTTGCATTTTCTGTAGTCTCTTGCCTACATGTAAGATATCACCAGCTTCTCAAATCTGTTTTGGAAGTTGTCAGACTAGAGTTCAAAGCTGCTTGGTTATGCACACTGAAATTTTATTCTTTGAAAAGATTTGTCTAATCCACACAATAAGTATATTTTGAAATTCCGAATGCTGCAATTTGCTGTATAGAAACAAATGATAAAGGCACCTGATACTTTATATCCTGTGTTACATTTTCCTTTTTTTTCAGATAAATGTTTGGAATAGAAAAATAAAAATTAGTTAATTTTTCATATATGTAAACATTGTCAAATATAGCATTATGTATCTCTTTTTTTGTACATTAAAGCAGATTAAATATATTTAGGCAGTTATTAGTAATCTATTGTATTTATTTAAAAGCTCAAAAATAATAAGACAAAGTAATTCCTATTTAGAGTAGAAAAGTCTGTTTCTCCAACTTAAAAATGGTTAGATAGAAACAATAAGGGAGCAAGTTCAGTTGTATCAGGTTTTGACCAGCCCTGCAGGTGTATCAAGTTTAGATTCCTATTTGGAAGATGTAAAAAATTACTCTGGTGAAAACAGAGGTATTTTTGTGGGTTTGTCAAGACTATCTTAGTGCTTTTGATGTTTTTTGTAGGTTTGACAAGCATTTATAGTGTGCAAACTGATAAGACTGTTGCCTTTCTGTCAGCTGAGTTGGAACCAGTATAAATTATTACCAGAACATCCACCCTGGCAGGACAAAATGTCAGTAGAAAACAGAAAGCAATATAAAAAGTATTCTTCAATTAACAGCTGCCAGAGGAGAGACACTTGATCTTCAATACCAGCTTTTTACTTAACGTTTCAAGTATATTGTTTTTTAGGACAATCATGTAAAGAGTTGGTTTAGAACATTTCTAACTAAGGGTCTTCTAGGAGGAGTGATACTTGCAGGTCCTTGGAGTTTCAATGCACTGCACATCTTTCTACTCCTCCACAATTTATTTTAAGAAACATCATAAGGAACCTTAAGCCCTCTGCATGTATCATTTTTGTTCTCCCACATGCATTCAAAGTTGTTGTGTTGGGCCTTTGACATAAATTAGACAAGTGTCTTTCATTCTGGTTTTTTGTTTATGTCTTCTTTAAATTTGACCTGTGTCTACTTTCCCTGCACATATATGGTTATGAATTATACTTGCTTCCCTGAAGAGACTTTAAATAAAGTGCTTTTTCTTTCATTTTCAAGCTCTTTTATATTTTGGTTCTTTTACAGACAAATAAAATCAGATGTTGCCATAGTTTGACTAACAGCAGATAAAGCCCACATATTTTTCTTGAAAAGGAAACAATATCAGCATGTTTTTATCTCTGGAATAAAAACCTCCAAATATTTTACAGATTTGAATATATATATATATATATGTGTATATACATACTGAAAATTTTATTTTAAAAGTATTTTTCCCATAAGAAAATAAAATTTTTTATTAAAAATAATTTTAAAAAAGGGTTAGATGAATAGTCCTATTAAGTTCTCCTCAGTATTAGGAAGATTTCAAATGCATAGTATTTGGCCCTTAATTTTTATGAAGGCCCACTCTCAGGAAAGAGAAAAAAAAGTGCAAAACCAAACTATGGTCTTTTGTTTTATAATATCTTTATGTCTTTTTTTACTTAAGCAAAACATAAATATTGGATATGGTTTAGGATAAGAAATTTGCCCAAGTATCCCAGCCCAATGTTGAAAAACAGTTATTCCTGTGTGTAAGGGCACAATGGTCAAGGATCAGTATCTCACATTCTGAATAAGGAAGGAAGGTGAAAAAAAATACATTGAGTTGGTGGGTAAACTTTTTAATACCAAAAATACTACTCAGAAATGCACTACAAAGTGCAATGTCCTAGTCACAGCTTATGAGACACTCCCCAGTGACCAGAGGTTGCAGTTTTAGCATTCAGTGTGTTATCAAAGGTTTACCTTTCTGTAGATGAGATGTCAGTGTTTGAAATCAAATTTATGAGACAGACAAGGATTTCCAACTGAAATATTTCTAATGACTTTTCTTTGCTTTATATACCTCTTCACTTCCTCCTATCCTCTCCACCACAAGAACATATAGCTATAAAGCCATCAGTAGAAAGCCACTGAATATAAAAGCGAAATTAATAATTGATGTGTTAGAAACGTTTTGAAATAAATATTGACTCCACAGTTTTAATTTGTGATATAAGAAATTTTGCATATCTCTGGAGAGTTCTGGAAGGAAATCCTAAAAATGTCTGTAAACGCAAGCCACTGTCTCAGCATAATGTCAAGGCTGAAGTCAGCATACTGCAGGATATACAGATGCAGTGTGCAGTTCTACAGGATGAAAAACTTTAGGGCTCTTACATTTGGATATTTTTCTAAGTCACCTTTACCTAAAAAAACAAGCATATTAGCTTTATATTCTAGGATAAATGTTGATAAACTTTGCTTAAAAGAAGATTCAGTTAATTCCTGCAAAGATGTATTACTGTCTTATCTCTCTTTTTGATCCAGAAAAAGTAGGATAAAGGATGTCCTGGTAGCTAATGATAAGAGATAATATCTTGGGAAAGAAGTTTACTTTAAAGCTTATAACACCAACAGTAAGCAATAAAACATGAACTCTAACTCTGCTTTCTCAAGCTTAGCTGAAAATAAATTAGGGGCTCAATTTATAAGCACTAACCAAACAAAAGGAAAGATAAAAAGTCATAGACACACACTGCTGTTTGAGCAGTTAATATTTATCACCTTTTTCCAGGGGAACTTGTCCTGTTTGGTAACTGTTAGCAATTGTTTCATATGACAAACAGTATACAGATATTTAAAATATATATATTCTTAATTTTATTTCATTCCAAAGGATGGTATAAACTGGAGAGACAATGTTGATAGAGATTTCTCTCCAAAATTGAGGCTAAAATAGATAAGCACATAAGATTTCTGGGACTGTCTTTTAACCAAAAAACCAAACTGGAGGACAGTATGAAAGAGCTTTTCATTAATATTGTATCTGTTAAGTGACATTTAAATGTCAGGAAGATGTTCGCTGTGAGGTTCTTCTACAGCCCTTCATACCTCATACTGTCATTAGAAACAGATCATACTTCAAAGTCGAGAGTGTAGATATACATAGCCAGTACTTTAACAACATAGCTTTTAGGGCTCAATCAAATCCATGATGTAAGAATAGCACAGTGCAACAGAAAAGTGAAGGTTCTTTGTAGATCCTCTAGTTCATTAGCAAATATTTGAGATTCGCTCAGTTGTTTGTAGCATAGTGCTAAATCATGCCAAGATTGTGGGTTTGATTCCTGTAGGAGCCATTCACTCAGAATTGAACTTGATAATTCCTGTAGGCTCCTTCCAACTCTGACTATTCCGTGTGATTTGTTCATGCAGATTTCCTGACATCTTAAAAAATTCAGCCAATGACAATAATTGCACATGCATTGGATGTGTATTGCAATTATTACTTCTGCCTACGGTGTCTTCTAATCAGGCTTTTATCAAAGAAAATTGTTACTTCCCACTTTGTCTCTTTTCTATATGTGACATTCTATATGTGACATTATTGTGAAGAACAAAAGCAAATTAACAACCTAGACAGAAGAAAATGCAGTTGCAAACTGTTTGAAGATATCTGTGGAATGGAGGTAGAATGAATATGAGAACATTTTGTACATGGATAACAAACAAGATAGTAGGTTTGAGTAGCAAAACTGGGTCTTAGATGACTATTTTTTGCTTTGAAGAAACCTTATTGTACTTGAAAAGCACTAGTGCATTTATGCCACAAGCTTAATTCAGTATGATTTTGATCCTATTAACATTTCAATTAACTGTTGGCACACTTATTCATTTCTGCTGCCTCAGTGGTGAAATTAAAATATCAGTGATTTTTTTTTTCCAAGTATGTGAAATAATAATTGACTTACACCTCTTTTTTATTATTAGTTATTGTAGACCAGGTGGACATGCAGATACATGTAAGATTGTGAAAATATCAGTAAAAATTTCTATTTAAACTGCAAACTACCAGGGGACTTTTTCTTCTGGAAGTATTTTTGCAAAGCCTAGGGGCTCAGTAAGGCCTGCTACCGTTTGATCTAAAATTTTCAATGATAAAAAAGAATTGTGAACATAATATAAAAAATGAGGTATGTTGCCATATTGAGATATTTTGTATTGTGGACTCTCTTGCTTTTTATAATGACACTGATTTGCAATCTTTTCTCCCTTCTCCTTGTTATTCTTTGTTTAAGATACCTTTCTTATTTGAGTAGAGTCTCATGACTTGAACAGCTTTTTTTGTGACAAGTGCCTTTGCTTTGTGCTAGTTTCTAACAGATCTCATACAGCTGCATTGCAAGACAATGATTAACATCTGTCCATTGCCAGAATTTCCCAGATACTTCTGCTTCTGTTTTGAAATAAATCAGTAACCAAAACAATGAAAGCATAGCCTTTTTTTTTAACCAAGACAATGTGAAGAACAGTGTGGGATAGACACCTCCATGAGAGCAGAATATTCTCCCTTATAGAGCAACTTGTTGTCTCTGAAATATAAACCTTAAGGAATACCAATTTAGAGCTACAGGTGATGGAGAAAATTGATGTGAAATTAAAAGAGAACAATGTCTCAATAGAAGTGGTATTGGAGATTGATGTCTGGGCACTTTTCTTCAGCTCCTGGTGTAATATTTCGCTGCAATGGAGCAAGCGGGAGATATTTCCACCCATACTAGGCTTGATTGGAAGAAAACATGACAGGAGTGTTCCTGACTCTGGTCAAATTTAGCAGCAACTTATGTAAAAAGGCAGAGCTAACAATGGCAGCTATTCATCATGCTATTTCAATATTCAACTTTTTCTCCTGGACCGTCTTGGCATTACACCTGATCCCATGCTTGTACAAATCAATAGGAGCCTTTTTATTGATTTGAATGGAGCAGGAATAGGCTTGTGGTAGGTGGAGTGGCTTGAGTAGCTAAGAAAAATAGCTTTGTATATCCCCAGCAGAATGAACTCTGCTTTGGAATGGAGGTTCATTGCCTAGTGACTAGACTACATTATTAAAAATGTGGCTTTTGCCTGAAACATATCATTTCATCTGTAACAAGAAGCAGGACTGTACTTTCCTAAAGTCAAACAGACTATTTATAATTTTTACCTTGTTTGATTTCCTTTCTTGCTCAGTTTTTGTAGACTTGGCAAGAGCTCAAGAGTTTGTTTAGGTTTTGCTTTAGCATCCCAAAAGACCGTGTTCTTTCCTGGTTAAGGCTTGATCAATCCTTGACTTCCACTGCTAACCATTGTAATTTTTTGACCTCATTCTCTGCAAAACTCTTCTGTATGACCCTAATATAATCCTGAAACTTTTGTCTAATTAGATCAAGCTGCGAGATGAAGCTACTCAGTGGGAGGATTACATGGGATGAATATAATGTTCACTGTGAAATTAATTGCAGCAATGACATAGTTGCCACAAAATCCCTATCACTTGAGAATTAGCATCATCATTGTTCTCTGTTGTTTTGGTAACTGAATAAAATAGAAGATGAAATGTTGTTCTTTAGTCTCACTGTTCTAGTTTGGGGGTTTTTGGGGTTTTTCTTTTGTTTTTGTTTTCTTTTTGGTTAATCTTTTTAAATCTGAGGGTGGAATATTACCAACACGGTAAGCAGTACCTCGACAGCAAACTCAATTCAAGATTATGAACTCTGTGGCAAATCTGATAAAAATGTGGGTTGGCTACATGCAGATAGAGACATGTCTACTGCAATTCTGTTCTCTCACCTGCAGTGTGGCTGCACACTGATATGGCATCTGAGTCCCAGACCTATGGTAGCTGGGTCAGAATATTTTAACACTCCGGGCCAGTGCTATCCTGAGTTACTATGCAGCCTAAACCTGATTTGGTGACTGAGGCTCAGTCTTTGGGACAGAGCCCTGAGATTACTACCAGGCTGTACTGACCCTTACCAATTTGCCTCTGACACCTCCCCCTATAGCTCTCCATGAGTCCAGGAACTCCATTTCAACTTAATCTGGGGGCCTTAATCCCTTCCTGAGCTAGGCTCTAGGTATGTCTTCCTCCAGAGTCATCTCACAGGTGTGTTCCTTGGGCCTTGACTCCCTAAAGGGGTTCTGGATCTTCCACAGCATGTGTCTGGGGTTGCTGATGGTCGCTGTCATCCATTCTGTGCTTGGGCTCTGCAGGCTGGCACATGGGTCAGTGAAGGTGTTGCCTGCTCTGGTGTCACCCCTGGGCTCTCCTCCCTCGTGGAGTAACACCATTCTTGCTGCTAACACCTGAAATGTGCACCACTCTCACAACCATGGATTTGGGTCCCTTCTTCAGAATTTGCATGTGAAAAAGTCCTTGAATAAAATTTAAATGCAATGCAATACAATGCAATCCTTTTTAATTTTTTATCCTAAAGAAAATATGTTTAATATAGAGAGAAGGTTAAGAGTTGCATATCCCAAGTAGAAGAGGACACCAGCCACTCAAGCCTCAGGAAGGATTAAGAGCTAGTGTTTCCTCCTATCCTGCTGTAGGCAGATTCAGACAGGACATGTCTGACCTTAGGCTGAACTCTCTTTCTGCTAATTATTGTGTCTTGTCATGTTGAGAAACTTATTTTTTTTCAGATTTGGTGGTGGATTCTTGTGGCCAAATCAGGGCTCAGGTTTCCATGTTTAATGTTGGATCCAGACTTTAATAGAAATGAGATTTTGTCATGATTCTGAATCTCCTGTATCCTAGAAAGATTTTAAAACTGAAATTTCAAGATACATGATCTATGACTAATGGGAAAACTACCTTACTAATAAGGCAATCAGGGCTTTGAAAAATGGACTTAAAAATGTTAAAGGCTGAAAGCACCTAAAAACTAGATTTTGAGGAAATCATAAAACATAAGCACCTGGACCCAAAAATACCAGAAAAGAACAGTTTTCCTAATCGTCAAAGAAGCACTTGTGCAGCATATTGGTGTTTAGAATACAGCTTTTCTGTTTCTAATGGACTTTTAATTATTTGTAGAGCAGACCTGGGCCCTGAGGAGTGTTCATTTTTATCTTGATTACATGTATTTTAATAAGTTAAAATTATTAGAAGTACTAACATTCTGTAGAAATATAGCTTCAATGTTAAAATAAAGAGCCAGGAAGCACTGAAAGTTTTGGCACGATGTAAGATTTGAAGCCTTTCTTTGTTCTAATAAATACTTCAGTTGGAAAAAATGGAATTGTTCCAAAGAAAAAAAAGATAATGAGTAGAAATAATAATTTTTAAAGGAGATATTTAAAAAATAAAAAAGTAAACCAGCTTTTAGTCTGACAATACACTCCTCAGGTAAGAAATATAATTAACTAATTTATTAATTCCTGTTTATATAGGAAAGAAAATGAGATGACTCTAACAGCATTTAGTATAACTGAATCCTTGTATCTGGTGTCCTTGCTGAGCCTTAAGAGTATAGGCAGCTTCAGGTCAGCTACCTATTTTTGGGAAAGGTAAGGATGTTATTTTCAAAACATTTGGTTTTCAGCCTGATGTAAAATGGAGGAAATGTGAATATCAGAAATCTTTTTCCTGTCCAGCTTTTCTACTCAGATCAAACGCTAACGCACATAATTCTGTATATCTCAAATTCTTTTTAACCTTAGCCAAGTATCCACTCAGGAAATGTCAGTGGTTTTATCAAAGGCTCCAGTGAAGGACTGTGTTGAACTTGGGAGGGAGCAAATCAGTTTATTTAAACTGAAGCAAAAGTAGCATTCAAAATTAAAGATACATTATGTTAGAGACTCACTTATGGTGGATTTTAATTTTATAAATTATTTTTAAACATTTTTTTTGTTAATTGTAGTGCACCTAAGTTTGCTCATCTCTAAAATAGATTAATGGACACTCTCCTTAAGAGCACTATGTTTGTTGCCTACAAAAATAATTATTAAAACTTTCTGTGTTGCAGCTACAAAATATTAAGCAAACATATTGTAGGAGGAAATTATGTACCTCAGTGTGTTTAACTTTCCATTGAAGGAAGACGTGAACTAAAAAAAACAAACAAAACCCCACCAAACAAAAACCCCAACAATTCTGTAATGTTTGTCTCAGACGCTCATTTATGCTTCCCCCTGAGAAAATTACATTCCTAAGGGGACATTATCTAAGGCTTATGAAACCTCAAAATATCTTAAACCTTCAGTTACTTGAGGGAAAATAATTTTTACCTAAGATTTCTAGAATATGCTTTAACTGGGTTTGTTTATTCTTTTTTTCTTAAAAGCAGAAATCAATCTTGCTGAATCAAGCAGAAACAAATCTTCCTGAATAAAAAATTTATATTCCTAATTTCTCTATTTGGAAGATTAATTGAAAGGTACAGAGTTGTATATACTGTTCAATGATGCATTTCTGAAGAAGCATAACATCTTCACCTGCTATTGATACCTAAATTGAGGCTGATCAATGAGTAGCCCAAGATACTCCTCTAGTGACAGAAATTATTGTACTGCTGTTGTAGAGCTTTTATAATGATAATTGTTTCTGTTTTCTGTCATGAAATTTTGACATATTTGTAATAAATAGCTGTAATGTAGTCTTGGTTTGGAGTTTTGTTTTATCTGTGTCTATTTTTCTTTTTCTGTTTGGAATATTTATTTTTCTTTGCCTTCATGTGAGCCTGGTCCTCATCCTGTGTAGAGCCGTCCATGTACAGTGTTTGTATTCTCTTGTATTTATGTTAACTTTGAAAATATCATAACCGGTGTACAAAGACTGCTGCAGTACTGTGCTCTGTGGGACATGTACTGATCATATGGGCCAGACTGAGAAATCTCTTCATGGGCAAATAGAGACATAGCCAGAAGGGACACACACCAACAATGTCAAGTCCCAATTGCAAAGCCACGTTGGAGCTGTCAGAGCAGGAGTCAATCTTGGGTAGTGTTGTTTATCTAAGACAGCATCTCTAAGTGGAGACTACATCAATCATCAGTTACAGGATTCTTAGAGCAGAAATTATAAATTGCCACCTTTTCATCCTTGAGGAACATGAAAGCCTTTCTGCTCAGCCATCAGAACAGACTGTTTTTTGCATGAAAACTTTTTGCTTGCTAGCATAAGCTAAAGTAACAGAAGAATACCTGAAAAACATTTTAAGGGTACTTATGATTTTGCAATAAATCATTAAGCACACACTGTCCACACAAGTAGAGCACCTTTTAGCAGGATCATGAGGGTATAATGGTGTTCAAAAGGGGAAGTCAAATTATCCTGCAGTCAGAGGCTAAAAAGACACTGCAAAATTGTTAGGTCTTCTTTTCCAATAACTCTGCAAATAATAAAGGCTGATCTCTGCATCACCTGGAGAAATAAGTTTTCCAATCATCAGATAGCAAAGTACCAAAATTAACACCAGAACTTACTGCTACAGAAATGCCAATGACAGTGTACCTTTAATAATTTTAATTTTTTAAGTAATACTTTTGTTTCCACAAAGAGTTAGGAAACCTTAAAAAGTTGAGTACTAAGCATCTTTGTACTTCATGGGCATGGGATGAGGCATGCATCTTCTAATGTGATCTGAAAAGAACAGAATTTAAGGAAAAAAATTATGTTGAGCACTAGAAGTACTGAAGTCACAATCATGATGAAACAGTGTTGTACCCTAGATTCTTCTGCCTCTAGATTACGGAATATTTCAGGTAGGAAGAGACTTGGGTAACTTATCTGGATCTTTCTTTCTCTGCTAAAATTCTTCTTGTATCCCCTAAAACACAAGTGTGATATCTTGCTTTCAAAATCTCTGTTTTCTGCAATTCTTTATTCATAACAAAATATTCTCTTCATCCCTTCAAACACTGCATTACTAATGGAACAGATCTTCATGCCATATTTCTGTCTACTGTTCTCCAGGTAACTTAACAAGGCCACTGCTATTTCCTGTGCCTTTGGCTGACCTGCTGGCTGCTCTCTACTGCTGCATCTTCTGGACAGAATTGGATACAGATGATTGGATTTGCAGCTTGTGAGGCCATTCAAGCAGCCTGGATGAGAATACCTGGCTTCTTTTGCTGCTTTTACTAAATATTGTCTGCCAATTGTAAATGGTCTTTTAACGTCTGTGACCTCCACCCTTTTGAAAATTCTGCTATTGTCTATAAGTTTAAAAATGATTTAGGGTATGGGGGACCAATATATTAAAAGTGAAATTGCTAATACTTTTTTCATTAGGAAACCAATTGTATTTGTTTGATTATTGCATGTATATCCATAGAGGAATCTAGGAGTACTTTTTTTTGTTTACTTCCCGAGTCCACAGTATTTTTATTTTCCACTGATTTTTATTTTTTTCCATAGAACCTATAGGTGTGTGTATGTGTATTTTTACATATATATATGTGTGTAAATACTTGTGGTTGCTTGGCTACTGATATATTACAAAACTCTATTAGCTCAGTTAGGAAGCAACTTGTTAACCTTAAATAATTCTTAGCATAGAGAACTGAAGGAAAGGTCAATGCAACCAAGAAACTTGAGTGAATATAGGAAGAAATTCTGAGGTGATTAACAACCTTAAACCACCTCTGGCCTCAGTACTTGAAGTATCCATATTAGAGATTATTTTCCTCTAGGGCTTTACATTTTACTGGTGAGTTAGAGAAAAGGAGTAATGCAATAGATCGTTCTCAGATTCATATTTTATAAGCTGACTCAGTCTCTACTTGGTGGTCTAATCTTCCCTCTTTTATTCATATTATACTAAAGCTCCTGTGCGTTTTTAGATGCTTACTTTTTTAAAATTTTTTAATTTAATGTGAGATTTGTCTTTTTATTGAAATATGCTTAACCAGGAGTTCTATTTGTATTAGAATGAGCAAATATTGTTGCAAATCAAGTATTTGCAGATCAGATACTCAGAGTATGAGTCTGAATCCACATAGTATAGGTACAAAATCTTTTATGCTTCTGCAGACACCTCATTTGATGTAAAAAACTATTAAGCTGTTTGAACATGAATGCTTGAGAATAAAGAAATTAAAGTTGTTTAATAATATTATTAGTAGCAGCAGGAATGTAACTGGAAGCAAGGAGATAAACTAGTTATGTGAATAAATGATGTGATACCTTCTTTATGCTGTAGCTTCCCATTTGTAGATAAACAAAGCTGTGTTACATTTTCATTTAACATTTTTCCAGTACACAGACTCTCATCTATAGAAAAGGTTTGTGTTTTCTGAGCAATATTTACAGAGTCAAACTATCTATCACAAATATTTAAAAAAGAACAATTTTAAGGTGTGGGAAGGTGGTCTGTTTTAGGAAACTAAAAGTTGTCTTAGTCCTTTCCAGACACAAATGTGAAAACCTTAAAGGTAGAAGGATGTTGGGCACATCCAGTTTGGATGGCTAGTAGAGGAAAAAAAACAAGATGCGTTTACAGATGTGCTGTGTGCTCTCAAATGGGTGAAGTACCTTTGGAGAAAGAAAACTATGATATGAAACTACTAATATGTTTCTGTGGGGTAGGGGCAAATAGCTCCTTTTTTCTGCTGACTGTGGACCCTGAGGCTGTTCCTATGCCCAAGTTAAGGTAAAAAGAAATAGTGTAAATCCAGGATGTCCTTGGTGTCTGTCTTATTTTAATTCTATTAGTAAGGAAATTTCAGTCAACTGCTTTCTTCTGTTCAGTCTCTACCAGCCAGAGTCCAGATTAGTGACTGGGAAATTTTTAACTATGCTGGTAAGGGACAACACATCTCATGGTAATATCCTGTGAGGAAAGTAATAGGCTGTAAATCTTTCCTGATAGCCATGCTGTCTGCTTGGTGTGTCACAGAATGAATCAGATTAAAAGAAGGAACATTGGTCAGACTTTACAGGAATTGGTTTTTTTTGTCTTACAGCTGCTGTAATCACATTGAAATAAATACATTAATTCCTTGTTTTCTCTCTTCCTCCCCACCCCTACTTCCATTCTCCTGTCATCCCCCTCAATTTTCAGTACAACGAGAATTCAGACTTCTGTTTGCTTCCCAGTCTACAAAAGGTGGTGTAATTCTTTCCTCGCTGACCTATAATCTCTTTCATTATATAACTGGTTCATGAACTGGTTCATAGGAATGACAAAGAATGCTTATACCTATAACAATCACTTTTAGGTGATAATCTTCTGTCATAATTAGAATTTGCTGCCAAAACAGCATTCAGAAATATGAAGAAATTTGAGAAATTTTTAAGAACTTTGTGTAAAGGAATCAAGAATATATGAACGCATTTCCTGTCAACTTAAGCCTTTGGGACTGAAAATTATTTTACAGCTCTATGTTCAGAAAAAGTGTTTGCAAAGTCAATAATTTCTCAATTCACTGCTACCTCCCTGATTTCACTCTTCCTTTGTAGAGCCATACAAAGAAGGTCAGTATCACTAATATGTTCTTTTGCATATGGGAATCTGTCTAAACTATTTACTGCTGGTATGAGATGTATGTACAAGGACTATTTCTGGCTTAAGATGAGATTTTTAGGCATAAGTTTGACATCCTCTGATCTCTTCTGAGAACAGTTGTGCTATGTTGGTTCATGCTATTTAGGAACAGTATAACTAGGAAGTTTATAGCAGAAATTACTCTTGTAAATTGAATTCCATACTTATTTTCTCCTGCATTCATACAGCAACTTAAGTTCTGTTACTCTTGGCCCAAACTCTATTTCATCCTGGAGACAATCCAGGTTTCAATATCACAGATCATCCTGACTGATGATCTTAAATGTAATAAAGGCCGATCATTTGAGTAAGATAATGGCTCATTTTGGTTTCTTAGTATATAAAGCTTTCTATAGAATGATTTACAACCTCTTATTACATAAAGATAACTTAGAGATATGCAATGTGGAAATAACTGAACTTCCATTAATGTTATTAAAAACGTTAATTTCGAAATATTTACATATCTGTTTCACTCTAAAAATGATTACATTTAGTTTTAGATCACTTGAATTCTGGTTAAATATGGAAATACAAACCACAAATATTTCTTTAAAAACTGAATTTAGGATAGAATTGTATATATTGTATTAATTTTATTGTAACGATTCAACTTTTTATCTTGTAGAAGCATTTTAAAATTTTAAATATGCAAAATTTATAAACTATATAAACTGCTGACAGTTTGTTTGGAATTGTTTCCTTTTGAGTGGGAGGGGAAGCTAAAGAAAAGTAGAACAACATGAAATTTAAATTTACAGGACATTATGCTATTTAGATATTTTTCATAAAACATCTGACACTAATAATTACTTCTGTTCAGTACAAAAATTATTCTGCAGGAGAATGAAGGCTAAGGCTCTCGATCTCAGTCAATATATTGCTCGGTCTACAGAAAAATCTCCATCTCTAACTTAACTCTTACTTGAAGTTACTTCAGTTTCCACCAGGGAAAGCTGAAACTGTTAAATATCTTAGCTGATCTTCTGAGACACTTCTGAACTAAGCTTCAAGAGAGCTATATTTAATGTTTGTGCATCAATGCTTAGAAAGGAATAAGCTAGCTCAGATACCATCTTACTTGTCCTGTCTTTTCTCAGGAGCGGCAGGAAGCACAGAGGGGAGCAGTGAGAATCCACACAATCCTTATTAGAGTCAGTCATCATCTGTGTCACTGCACACAGCAGGTGCAGCTCTCACACAGGGCAGGTTTTTGTCCAGTGGAAAATTGGGTACTGCTATTTCCATGCCCAATAACTGACTGTTGTATGAAAACAGATTCAACTACCTAAGGTGAGAGCTCCCAGCAGCAGGGTGTAGTTCTAGTACCAACTGCTTGCAGCAGCAGGTCCCTGCTGTCTGTACACAGCTACTTGGCTTTTAGGGGACATTGCAGCCTGGCAGGGTTGCAGTGTTGGCATGGTGTGTCCAGAAATGTGCTCCCAAAGTGCAGGTTAGTGCTGCTCTGGGACCACGCAGCTCACACTGGCACAGTGGCAGCGCAGGCTCAAGCTCCTTGCACTGTATGCTGCAGGTGAAAAAAAGGGAGAGTTTAAAGTTGGTGAACTTTAAAGATGAAAGATATCTTTAAAGATAAAAATAGAGTCGTATGTAGTGTTGTGGAAAGTAGTTTTGGTTTGACTGTTCAGTGCAGCTGTAAAGAGAAGTGGGAAAAAGTGGAAGAACTTGTTTGGAGCTTCTGTGTCAAATGAATGAAGGAGCACCATTATGCTCAGTGCTGAACAGCCATGTGGGCTAGAACATAACCTGGTTTTCTGACTGAGCACTCAGCTGCTGCTGCTAGATTGATGAAATATATTATAGATCTCTTGAACATGTCCTCAGCCTGATTCATGGTTGGATCTACAAGCAGAAAATTCAGCTCATAAAATGTGGGCAGAAAATTCTGCATTTTAAAGTTCCTGCTCTTGGCTTCCCAGGAAAAATTGTGACTTTAAGCAAAGCTTTCTTTGTTGCCTCTTTATGGAAACAAAACTTCCATATATTTCCACAATTATTTTTCCACAATTATAATTTTTCAATTAGCTATAAATCAAGAAAGAATAATTTAGCTTGGAACATTTTGGAGTTAACACAAGATCTGTTATTTGTCCTTTTTTTTGTTGTTTTTGATTGGTTTTGGGGTTTTTTTTGGGTTTTTGTGTGTGTGTGATTTTGTAGTTAGCTGTTTTTTGAGGGTTTTGTTTTGTTTGTTTGTTTTTATTTGGGTTTTTTGTTTGATTTGGTTTCTTTTGTTTATTTTTTTGGGTTTTTTTTTTATTTATTTTTACTATACTATTAAACTTTCTTTTCTTTGGTGTTCAACACTCTAAGTGTTATTGAAACAACTTCATTTATTATTCTGCTAGTTTAAGTGGTGCTTTACCTTTGCCATTCTGGTGGCAGAGATAATATACAAAAATAGCTCATCCACCTATCTCTCTCTTCTCAGATATATTAACATTTGAGAACTAGTTTTTCCCCACCTAATAGCTTGTAGTGCTACATATTAATTACCTTTTATGTGAAGCAATTTATTCTGAAGTCCCTTGCTGACCAATCTTTCCTTAGCTTTGGTTCATGGCCCTTGTTTTTCAGCCCATTATTCTGTCAGGAATTTTCAGGGCATCTGCCCTTCAAAATTGTTTCTCTTAATCATTGTGTTCTGTTAATCAGTTCTACCCTAATTAATATATACCTTACCTAATCTCCTTTCAAAACTCTCTTGCCCCATGTTACTATCTCAGTTGTCCCCTGTCTCCATGCTTGCTCTTACCATCTGGTTTATCAGATTGCATCAGATATTCTGATTAATCACCTGCAGTAAGGTCACATAGCCTATATTAAAAACTCAAATTATGGGATGAAATGTCACAAATTTGTGGCCAAAATCTGTGTCCTGTCATCAGTTCCATGTAGACAGCAGGTGACATCCTAATATTAATGTTCATATTAAATTGTGGTCTGTATTTCCCAACAAAATTAAATACAGAAGGGAACAAATACTTCAGAAACTTCCAGCACATTGTGAAGTAGCAAGCCTCACTGGTAAGTGCAGGGGAATTTGACAAAATCAATGTACTAAGAGCTAATTGCTAGCCTGGTGTACTGGGTCTCCTTAGGATGGAGTTAATTTTCTTTATGGCAACTCAAGGTGTGCTTTAGATTTTTGACCAAAACAGTGCTGATATCACTATGAACAGTGCCTGCAAAGCATGAGCACCTTCTGCTTGCTCAGTAAATTTTCAGATGACACTAATTTGAGTGGGAGTGTTGATTTGCTGGAGGGTAGGAAGGCTCTGCAGAAAGGTCTGGACAGGCTGGATGGATGGGCTGAGGTTAGTTGGATGAGGTTCAACAAGGCCAAGAGAAAGGGTCCTGCCCTTGGGTCACAACAACCTCAGGCAATGCCACAGGCTGGGGCAGAGTGGGTGGAAAGAGGCCCAGAGGAAAGGCACCTGGGGCTGCTGTTTGACAGCTGGCTTAACAGGAGCCAGCAGTGTGACAAGGTGACCAAGAAAGCCAAAGTCAGCCTGGCTTGTATCAGAAATAATGTGGGCAGCTGGACTGGGGAAGTGATTGTTCTCTTGTACTTGGCACTGGTGAGGCCACAACTCAAATGTTGTGTTCAGTTTTGGGCTCTTCACTACAAGAAGGATATTGGGGTGCTGGAGTATATCCAAAGAAGGGCAGTGGAGCTGATGGAGGATTTAGAGGGCGAGACATAGGCGAAAGAGCTGAGGGAGATAGGGGTGTTTAGCCTGGAGGAGTCTCAAGGGAGACCTTGCTTCCTACAACTACCTGAAAGGATGTAGACTAGTGAGGGCTGTTCAGCCTCTTCTGAAAAACCAGACACTGGACAAGAAGAAATGGCCTCAAGTCGAGGAAGGTTCAGTGTGGACATTAAGAATTAAGAATTTCTTTGCTGAAAGCATGATCAAGAATTGGAATGGGCTACCTGAGGAAGTTGTGGAGCCACTGTCTATGTTCCTGAAATGTTCCTGAAATGACTGGTCATGACTCTTAGTGCTGTACTGTTCAGTCAAAGGTTGGACTCAATGATCTTGGAGGTTTTTTCCAATTTTAATGATTTTGTAATTCTATAATTCCATTTCTCAGTCTGTCCCTGTCACAGTATATAGGCTTGGAGAGGACAAAGCCACTAAATTACCTGGAACAACTGCAAAGGTGTTCTGTAACCTATAATGTCATGCTCAGCAATAAAAGTGAAAAAAGGGAATTTTAAGATGATTTTGCTCAGGTAATGGCTGGGCATCAGTCTGCCCTTGGGAATCAATGAATGATAGTCTTTGTGTGCTGATTTTGGCTGTGATGGAGTTAATTATCTCCATAGTAGCCAGTAGGGGTCTATGCTTTGGATTTGTGCTGGAAACAGTGTTTATAACATGAGGATATTTTTGTCATTGCTGAGTAGTGCTCACACAAAGTTAAGGCCTTTTTCTGGCCCTCATATGGCCCAGTGAGTGCTCTAGGGGAAACAAGATGTTGGGAAGGGACATAACAGGGACAGATGACCCTAAAAGACCAAGTCTACCCATCTGAATTATGTTCCTCCAGTATCTCCTGAAGATTCAGAATTTTTTTAAAGTTTACTAGTAAAAGCTATCACATTTCCTTTATTAGATTATCTTTGTTTTCTTCTTTTAAAGAATAAATCTTGATGAAAATAAAATGCAGAGTACCATCTCTTTTTTTTTACATTTAGTTTCATGACTTTAGGTATTTATTTTCCCAAGCCTTTCATAAAATGTGCTTGGTTATATATCCTAAAATGTACAACAATGCTCTAATGGCTCCTATTCTATTTTATTCATTTAAATAAGCCATATGTACCTGAATAGTCATTATACCATGATAAATTAGCTTTATA
This sequence comes from Parus major, assembly GCF_001522545.3. Taxonomy (NCBI): domain Eukaryota; kingdom Metazoa; phylum Chordata; class Aves; order Passeriformes; family Paridae; genus Parus; species Parus major. The sequence goes on from NC_031769.1 coordinate 96,625,515, forward strand.
ACTTTACACATTGTAATTAATCAACTCTATTCCAGTATAATATCCCAATATAAGCAAAAATATTTTTTGCTTAATGTTTGTTCATAGTTGGCATAGTCCATGAATTACATTAATATGTCCACAATTATTGAAAGACTAAGCCCTAGAAATTCTCCCTGCACAATCTTTTGTTGTTCCTTTTTCTTGCAAAAATTTTACACAGTGATTGCATGTTGATATTCCAATAGTGCTGTTATGAAGACAGGAAGTAAATGTCTTTTATAGTCACCCCAGGAAAGCTGCAATTTTCTATTCTTTTTTTTTTTTTCCTCCCTTCAATTTCTAGGTTTTTTTTGGCAGGATATGGAAAATTAATACTATTGACTTATTTTTCTTGAAGCCTGGCACATCACAGGTTTATAACTGAAGAGAATACTAGATGATTTCTGCATTAAGTAACAACATTTTGTCACCACAAGAGAATCACTTATCAGTTGGAAAGACAAAGTCCTGAGAGCCAACACTTTCAAAACCTAATTTCCTCAAAAGCAATAAGGTATTATTAAAATATATTAAAATAATGGATGTAAAGAGAAAAAAGTGATTCAGAACAAATGGTGGGGCAAAAGACAGAAAAAAGTTAAAAAAATCAAATGTATGATGTGTCATTCTAATTGGAAGGAAAACACTGGAAATGAGCAGATGGTACCATTAACTAAATCAATTATGGGCTGATGTAATAAGGATTGTGTTGCCATGAATCATCTCACTAGTACTTATATTCCACACTTTTGATAATGAGTGTTAATGACTTGGCAAAACCACAATTTTTAAGGTTTTAAGTCAAGGAAGAATAAAATTTAATTCAGTTCTGAAGAACTGAAACATAAGATTTTTTAATTTTCTGCTTTTTCTGAACATGAGGTGTAAACATCATCTGTGAAACAGCCATCACTCTTCTGATATTCAAACCCAATCAACAGACATTAACAAGTTGAAAGTAAACACTTAAGCCAATACTTCCACTTACATGTGAAAAAAAAACTCTCATGAAAGTTCACTTATTCCTGCTCTTAATGAAATTTTGAGCTGCTGAACATGATGTATTTTAGATGAACTAGAAGATGAGTGAAGGATGATGGAAGAATATGATATATTTCAGTGAGTTTATCAAGAGGAGTCCACATTGAGAAGGAAGAGGGAGAGTACACTTGAGCATGGAGAGAGGCCTTGTCTGTCAGCACAAATACTTCTTTAGAGAGAAACATTAAAATTAATAACGGTACATGCATTCCTAAATGGATGAAAATTGGTAAGAGCATTATATGGGAATGTTTTAGAATGAAAAAATTTAACTCGTTTTAGTGAAAGGCAGAAGAAAAAATTTACACAATTCTAAGGTATGTTCTTTACACTGAAACCTCCACTGAAACCTTCTTCAGGCATTCTTCAGCAAATGTAGAAATCAAGCAGAACTTCATCATCTAGACTAAAAGAAATTGCTGGAAACACCAATTGGTTGTATTTTGTTTGCAGCAACTACTTGTTATCTGTAAATGTGTCTCTTTAATATCAAAAAATTGCAAGGAACAGCACCCACTACATCTTTTGTCTGTTTTCTTTGTGTTACCCTTCAAAGATCAGTTTTTCTTACAAACTATTTAGCAAAACAAATACAAGACTGTAAAGCCCAAAGGTTTGCTCCTTCTAAACTTAATTTTGATAAATGACATTTTTTATTATTTAAAAGGAGACTGAGAATATAGATAAATAAAAATATTTTGGCAACAAATAAATATTAATATTAATATTAATAAATAAAATGCAAATGTATCAGCTATAAAGCAGTAGGGTTTCTAACTGAAAATAATGCAGGACTGAATACAATGTAAAAAGAACACCTAATACTACACTGCATTGTAGAAATGAAACCTGAACTTTTGTTTGACAGCATTGGGGTGGCTATAGTGAAGAATTTATTGTATTTTGTGACACTGTTACAAATCCCTCCTTTCCATTTCTTTTCTTTTACTGAAAACCCAAAAGTACAGGTTCTTTGCTTTCCCTCAGTTACTGTAATCCCCTGTTGATCGTTTGTTCAGCTTACAAGCAGGAAAATAAGAATTATCTGAGACAGAAAAAGTTGCTTTCTATACACTTTTGACAGCAGCAATGGATTTCAATGGTGTCATGTCTTGTGTGTCATACACTACCATTTATGTGTGGTTGTTCTATTACTCTTATAATAGAATAGTGTGGGAGATAAGGAAAATGCTCCCAGGGCAAGGAACACACTTCATTTAGCCCTCTAGAACATCATATTATTCCTTGATTTCCTGCATGTTCTGAAGTTATAAACCCCATTTTGCCATGTTAAAATAATTCCTGGGGAATTTTTTGAGGACCCCATTTTCTGGATTTTTTGAAATTCCTGACCAATCCAGCTGAAGAAGAACAAATCTGGATGAAAAGAGAAATGCCAAAGAGAAAATGTGGAATATATACATATATTAAAATAGTTTCATTCCCTGTATTATCACATCCAAATGTATAGATTTTATCCCAGCATTTTCATCCATCATGATGCCAGAAATGAGATTTTAATCTCAAGCACTGAGGTATTGACTTTCTTACTGATATCTTCAGTCTGGAGGTAAAGTAGCTTTGAAGGTCAAGTAGCCCTGAAGGTCACATGTGTTGTATTCCTAAAGTATAAAGTTTGACATCTCAGACACATAAATCCCTTTAAATGTTGGAGTGGTATTAAGAAACTGCATTTAATCTTTAGATAAATATCTCCTGGTTATGGCTAGCTCATCAATTAACTATCAGTGTGTAACTTCAGTTTTTAATGCCTTGGTTTAAGAGCTGCTGTTTCAAAACTTACATTAAAAAAACCTCTGTAAATTGGAAGACTATTCCTGAGAAGTATATGTAGTAGTACCTAAGTGTACTTGGAGCTTTGAACTGAGAAGCATTTGCAGGTCCACCTTTACCCCTTAATCTTTACTCTTTATGTAAGTTGAATTCATATAAGAGTATCCTATCAGCTATGAATTCATATCAGAGAAGGTGATGTAGCAGATACCTAGATTCTCTGCTCAATAATAGCAATGAGCCAGAAAGTTCCAAGTTTCTGTAGTTCATGGGGTTTTTTTAACTCAGTATACTTTTGCAGTAGACCCACAGGTGTTAAGAGATCTTTACAAATTTTCTTCATAAAAAGAACTCTGTTCATAAACCCCAGTGCTTCCATAAGGAAAAAAAAAACCTCCCACAAGTGAAGGAAGTAATAAATCTTTAGAAAAAGAAGCAGCAGAATTTTCCCCTTTATTGCTTCCACTAATGTGAATATACTGAAGAAGTGTTTAGAAGAAGTAAGAGACAGCAATTCAGTTGTTCAATATTTCTCAGAAATTCTGTAGATACTGGAAGTATGTGTTGAAACATTTGAGATTGTATATGCCTAAACTGTACTCTTGAGAATAGACTCTTAATTTGATTTGTAGTTTTGATAGTTTTTTAAAAATCTGAAGACTCCACAGTGTGCATTATAGTGGAGTTATAGCATGAAATTGCAACAATGAATAGTAAAACGGGATTTTTTTTTAGTTTTGTGTGGAAACATTGCACAGTAATTTAACCTACAACAAATTAATGGTGGTATTTACCTCAGAGTATACTTTAACTATAAAGAATTTCTTCTTCTTGTGGTGCTATAACACTTTATCAGTCCAAAGACTCCAGTAATTTTAGCCTTTTTTCAGACAGCGCGGTATTGTACATAAAAAATTCATGGCACACATATTCCTTGAAAAGAACAACAGAAGCAAACGTATCTATCTCTCTGTGCAGTTGTAATGGTTGAGATGTGGAAAAGTAATTCATCCCTCTGAAAATATTAGCAAGTAATTTTAGAAAAAGAAATGTCAGCTACACCATATGTCCTATAAATGTCATCCCTAAAATAAAGAAATTTTTTCTTCCAGAAGCTGTAGCTTAAATTGCTTACCTGACTTTTGAGGAAATTGAAAATATCTCTAATGTGATTAATTATCTTAAAACCCATAACATCTTATTTAATTTTATTTTTTATTTAAAAGTACTACTCTGGAATGGGAAAAGAACTTGTATTATTTTGAGGCTGTGTACCTGCCTCAAGCAGAAAAACATGTTAATAATGTATAAAACATGAATGTGTAGATTAAAAGCCCACCTTAACTGCTGAAATATCATATTTTAAAAAACCAAATCTCTCAAGTCATCTCAAGCCCCTTCAATGTTTTTCTTCCTGCAAATCCTGACTATTGCAGCAAGCCCCAAAACATGTTGTTTTGGTTTTTTTTAAGATATTTTACATCAAATTTTGTTTGGCATGTCAGGCAGCAGAAAGAAAAAGTATTATTTTAAAGATAATATTTTTGTTAAGAAACATCTGTTTAGCTATGCTGCTGTTATATTTAGACAATTTGCTTCAGACTACTAAGCTTAGCTTCAAATTCTATGTGGCCTAAATCAGAACATGTATTAACTGTGACATATGAATTCGAATGAGTGGGTGACCTAATTTGCCATGGCATATACTGTATTATTTCTCTTCAAAACCTATTATACAAGACTTTTGATACATGATGGGCATAAATAAGCTGTCATTAGTGCAACAATGTTATCTTTCAAATAGGGAATTTGATAAAACCTGTATGCATACTATATTATCTTATCTTTAGATAACACAACTTTCCAGTGGAGTTCTTCTCTGTCCTTAGGGCTACAAAGATTTCCTTCCCTAGGTCTGTGTATTTAAGAGGAACAAGGTGTTCAACTTTTGAATAGTCAGGATGGTCTTTAGAATTAACTGGGCCTGCAAAGTATTTCTGGTCTGTAAAGGGACTTGCCACAATGACATTTTGAAGATAAAGGAAAAGGTGATGATATCTAAGAATGAAAATACTGCAATTCAAGCTGGTGCTCATGTTTATAACTCAGCTTTTCCAAACCGGTCTATTTCAAATTTCAGAATAAAATTTGTGAATAGTTGTGCCTAGGTTCAAGTGAAACAAAAATATTTTTTTAGGAAACAAAATAAAACAAAACAAAAATCAAAAACAAAAACAAACAAACAAACAAAATTCCCAAAGTAATTTAGTTTCAGAAACATATTTTTTTTTTCAGCAGAACTCATTTTATATTGTTAATGGAAAAGAAAAAAAAAAAGCAATGTATCTCTATCTACACCAGTTTGGTTTTTTTGTTCTACAGAAAGCAGCTTGTACACAAAACCAAGATTAAAAATGCTTGAAATTTTCATTGCTTAATGTTTTGAGAGCTTAAAAAAATTCTAATCTTAGAAAAAAATTCTTTGTTTCAAGTCATAACTATGTGTCAATTTTCATTGTTTTTCATGGTCAGAATTGCCTTGGAAGTTCATATACTTCATGGCAGCCTGTGAGATGACCTTTTCCCAGCCTACTTCACCATATTGTTTTACTGGGGGAATGCTGAGTGGACAGTTTGTGATTCAGCTTCTCTGCTGATAAGTAATATTATATTAAAAAGAAAAATAATGAAAAAATAAGGAAAATATCTAGAATGGTGAGCATGAGTTTGCAAAAAATGTTGGGTGGATAAATTTCGAGCTGTTTCTTTTGCAAGTGGAAAGATCTTGACTGTGTAAAAGAAGTCTTACAAATAAAGAGAACAGGTTACAGCAAGAAAACAGTAGCTTTGAGCTATCTTCTTCCAGTGGTTCACAGTTCTATATGTGGAGCATGACACCATAAGGTATGGGATAACCCTTTGCTCAGTTGGGGTCAGCTGTCCCAGCTGTGTCCCCCCCAGTTTGATGTGCACCCCCAGCGTTACCCTGGTGGGGCGTCGTGGGAATGGGAAAGGACCTTGATGTTCTCCAAGTGCTGTTGTTTGGCAATGGCTAAAATATTACTGTGTTATTAATGCTGGTTTTTGTCACAAATGTAAACACTGAATCATAGAGGCTACTATGAAGAAAATTAACTTTATTCCAAACTAGCTAAAACTAGTACAGATATTAGATTTGGATAAGGTTATCATTGTGAACAGTAGTAGATTCTGTTCAGTGGAAAATGGCTTTCAGTCTGCCAGTGTAAGTAGTTTACAGCAACAGATTGCTTCATTTATGTTTTTAATTACATGTTCAATAAGAAGATTATTGTACATCACAATGAACTTTGAAGGTTGGCACTAGCTGCCAAAAAGCTTTTCAAGAGAAGATTTGTGTTTTACCACCTCTAGGAAAATTTTCATTTCCAATTTTTCAGGAAGTCTTAAGTTCAGGGTATAATGTGACCTTTTCTTGAAATATTGGTCATTTTAACACTCACAAATTCCTGTGGAATACTTCACACAGTTTTTTGTGGAAACAGCATATACTTCAGTAAACAATTTATCAGACATGTTATTGTTTACACTCTTCAACAATTCCAGATGGAGCTATATCAAGGCTTTGAGCAGTCTACTTGGAGACTAAAGCCTCACGATAACATTTCATCATTACAGTCTTTAAAAATGCTAAAAACCTGAACGACAAATTTTAAATGGAATTCCACCCCCCTGAAAAAGCTCTTTGGAAGAGGGCTTGTAATTTTTGTAAAAAAATTGTAATTGTTTGTAAAAAGCTTAACACAATGAAGGTGTTACTTCTGACTTAAGGCTGTTTGAAAGCATCTGTGACACTGAGACAAAATTTCAATGTTGAATTTTCCTTTCTTGATCTTCTTTGAATAAGTTGATGTTCCAGATTTCTGTAACATAATATAACACCATAATCTGTAACACCTTAACTTGTAGTTAAGGGCAGAAAATAAAGATTCCAGAAAATGAAGTAGCAGAACTTGAAGACTTTTATCTCCTCATCCAGGCAGAAATAGGTTTAGTCAACAGGAAAGTAAAAGATTATAGCTGCTAAGGTTCTATGATAAATAATTTTTTAGGAACTAGTAGGGAAAATTTTACATCTCCATTGAAACAGAGTTCACCTGACACTGTGGGTAAGGTATGCAGGAAATAAAGACACATAACTCTGTCAATGTAAGCCATCTCTCAAAGAAAATGGGCTTCTGTACATAAAAGGAGTATTAATAAATAAAGAATATTAAAAGTAGGGAGGAATTTCAGGCCTAGTACTAGAAGTAGATTTTAATCACATGTTGTGTTAAAAAGCAAAATATTGTATTATTTTAGGCAGAAACAATTCTAAAGACAAAAGTTTGAAATGGCATCCAAGTCTAGGTACTATTCAGTTGGTCTGATAGAGATTGATATTTATCTTTTACATGTATGGTTGACACGAATGCATATGTTGATTAACTCATGTTGATTTTAACTAAATGAAGAAATCCTGAGTGGTTTACTAATTAATATCAAGATCAAATATAGTTAAAGTTTGTCTAAACTTTTGGTAGATTGTAAACAGCATATTAAACTTCCATATGTTTGGCTTAAAATAAACTCAAGGTTGTTATTATCCCTTTGTCTATAATTCATACCTAGTTAATTCCTTCTTATCCTAGTCTGGCTGCTGTTTGGTCATAAAGAGAGAATGGAACAGAACATCAAAATCTGCCAAGAAATCAACAAAGCTGGAACCTCTTGTGTATATTCACTGGAAAGCCAACAAAGTCATTTGTAAATTTTAAAGGTTCAGAGAAAGGGAAAACAGACACACTGAAGACCAGACTGGTAAATTAAAATGCTTCTGCTTGTATATTGTGGTGTCTGCTCTTGGGTGATTTTTTTTTTTTTTTTAAATTGCAATAAAGAACAGACCAAACAGAATGGGTCAGCAACTACTTGCATATATCACAAACTTCTGGATTTTTCAGATAATAGTTATTAAAATATGCTCTTGCTCATCTGTTGATACTCCAAACATCTGCTACAGTTTTCAATCTTTTGTAATTGAATTTGCAGTTATCTTTAGTGTTAGTTTAAGGGATCTCAAAATCATATATTTTTTTCTATTTTCCAGGATTTTTTCAAGAATATATTAACAGTAATTGTACACTTTAAAATATTCGATTTCTGCCCTAGTGACTATGAAAGTCTGGATGTCCTCTGATAGAGAGACATGAACCTCTTTGGATCAAAGAAAAATTATACCAAACTGCTGGGGTTAATGAAGGGTAAATCTCAAAAGTTCATAGTAAGAGTTTAATATCCATTAAACTCATCCACAACCCAATATTTATATTAGTCAGTCAGAGCATTAACCATATGATTCACAAAGTTTCAGATTTTCATTGATTGTCATTGTCTCAGTCCAACTGCACAAATTTTGTTGGAAAAAAAAAAGAAGAAACTTTTTTTTAATTTCAGAAAATACTCATAATGTGAATAGAACAATAAAGAGGTGCTGAAGGAAAACTCAGGAAGGGATTTCTAGTAGCTGACAGATATATAAAAATCTTAGGTTAGGATTGAAAGAGAAGTAAAAACCTGAGCTATCTATTTTAGCACAAGGAAGAATTCATCTGGCAGAATGAAGCTGCAAGGGGAGAGATTGGACATTTAAGTTGGGAAAGGCTAGGCAGAATTTGAGAAGTGTTAGGGGAGGGCCAGCATGAAGTGGAAGTTAAAATTTGGCATTAAGATGTCAGACACTAAGTCAGACAACCATTTAAATATGAAAATCAGATCAATAAAATATGAATCACCTGAGAGACAATATATGAGTTTATAAATGAATGGTAAACAGAGCAGAAAGATAAGATCAGTTATGTAAGAAGTAGGCATGAGTTGAAAGAGGATCTAATCAGTTTTTCAATGGTTGACAATGTACTGTAGGTTCCAACACTGCAGCATATCCCTGTTTAACACTACACAGCAAAATACATCACACAATGCAATGCTACTTCTTTTGCCATTTAATTAGTTTACTTTCTTATATACATTATTTTCAGTTGCTATGTGAGGCTGAAAAATTGATATGTCTTACTTTAGTTTTGGACACTGGCAACAGGAGAAGGGAAGGTTTTCATTTCAGCTTTTAATTTTGGCCTTTTTTTCCTACTGCCTGGGAAAATGAGTTGTTCCCAAAGCCCAAATGGCACCCATCATGTGAATTTATATACTACGGGACAGTAAAACTAGAAGTGAAAATGACATTTAGTTATAAAAAGCTTTTGTTCTCATAAGAAGAGCCCATGATTGGGTTATGTCTGGTCTATTTTGCATTAAATTTTGTATTGTCTGCTATCAAAAGATCTCCGAATATGAGCTGATATTTGAAGACAAAACAGTGGAAATAGAAGTCCAGGTGCACTCTGAAATCAATGTTAATTTTGCAAAGCCTTTAATTTCCCCTTTTTCATTATTTTCTTTCAGAGTGAATATTGCTTCCTTTCAGGACACATGATAATGAAAATGACTTATTTGTTTTCATCCAGTGACCATGATTGCCACTAGTACAATTATCTTTGAAAACATCACACTTTTATCCTCCTTCTTTCATCTTTTTCAGGCATTAATCTTCAGTCTAGGGAGAAAAGCAATATCTCAAGTCAGATCTATTCTTTCACACTATTCAGCTAGCACAGCTATTTTGGACAAAATCTGCTAAATAAATTTGCAATGCATCCTCAAGTGTAGTTAATAATAAATACAGAGTTATGACAGTAAGCAGCAGCATAATCAAACCTTTCTTTTTATTTTTCAAAACTGACTGACAGTACTATATATTATTTTTGTGCTTAGGATTATGATCTTGACAAAAGCAAGGGCTGGAGAATTCTTCAGAAACAAATTACTGGGAAGAAAAATTTACTGTGACTTCAAAGTTCAGTGCCTTAAAATCATCAGATCACATATCTAAGGAACATGACCGTGGCATAGAGAATGTGTATGAACACAGAAATGGTTCATAAATAAATTTAAAGTTTCCTCATGATAATAGAGATTTTATTTTGCTCAGTAGCATAAGTATGATGGGAAGACCATGTTTTAGACCTGATTATCTGTAGCAGCCTGGCCCTGCGTAAGCATGTGACAGCCTTAATGTAGTTTAATTTATTTCTCTGGAAAGATCCATTTACATAACTGAGTCACTAATGCCAGAAAACATTTTTCACCTAGAGTCAGCTGCAATGCAAAGTAACTCACTTCTAGCTTGCAGTCACTCTAAGGTCATGAAGTTTAATTATGAATTTGGAAAGAGAATACATTCCTTGGACTCTTAAATTCAAAAGGTTGAGAACTAATATTTTGGTGTTTTCAACATGTAGCATTTATATAAAGCTGTCACCTGTACACAAGGTATATTTTTTATGTGAACGGAGATTTGGCTATAGGTGCTTCCAGTCCAAAGCAAACTAGATAATTCAAGTTGTGCCAGAGACAACCTGTATTCATTATTTGTGTGATGAAATACAAAAAGACGTGAGGAAGAGACCAACTACCTGACCTTACAATGCAACTGGAGAAGTATTCTCAAAATGTAAACACTGGAAACTCATCGGAATTTTTGCCTCAAGGAAGGCATAAACTTGATATGCAACTGGAAGCTTGTGAGTTCTGGTCAGTGACAGAGTAGCTGCATATATAAAAACCACAGGGCAGCATTTAAATATATCCCCAAAATACACCGAATCTTGATGCTCTTCAGGGTTGGAGTGACCTAGCTCTGTAAGAGTTGCCACTACAGGGACAGAGTACTCTGGAGGAAGCAGAAAGGCCTAAAATATTTTTTTCCTTTTTTATTGTTACCTCTTGGGAAACAGTAAAACAGGTGAAGAACATTTTAGTGAGAAGCCAAAATTCCCTAATCGACTCATTATTTGGTAGATTCCCACATCATAGCTGGATGCTGCAATAGTTCAAATAAAATATGATTCAGTGATATCTAATCTGTGTGTTGGAAAAACAACTACTTTTTTTTTTCTTTTTTTGCCTTTACATGTAATTAGATGATTTTTAATGCCACTTTCAACCCAAACTATTCTATGATGCATGACTTTATGATTCTATGGATCTGGCCTCTAAAGAAACACTTCAATGTTTAATTTAACATAAATTGATATCAATCTGTAGTAAGTTTCAAGCAATGATTTTATTTTTATTTATATATTTCTACAAATTTTATTACACATCTTTGAATACACGCTTGTGATGTGGTACAGGTCCTTCATACAAAGATATTTTTTTCAATTTTCTATTTCCAGCAATTTTCAGCTTCAGGTTTCTCCAAGCAATCTTAAAGGAAATAAAAACTTCAACTCAGAATAAACACCTCCCCATATTAGAAGCACACATAATGTTTCCTTTATTTATTCCATAAATATAAACTTCAGCTATGTATGGTGATAAAAAGAGAAAATAAAAATTAAAGTATTAAGATTTAGATTTTGAATATTAACATCCTCTGAAAATAGGTTAATACCATTTTACCTGGTTTTACTGAGGTTATCTCTTCTAAAAAGATTTGCTCTATAATTTTTTTTAATTTCTTTTTCATTCCTTTCTGATTTAGATACATCCTAATTGTTATTCTTTGTCATGTCTGACCTTTCTCTGTTTAGAAGAAACAGGCTTGAGAGTTGTTCAGCAAGTCTTGACCCTCTTTCAGCATTTTAGAGTTGTCTAGACATGATCCTTTCCTAGGAACAGCAGAAAAAAAAGATCTGAAAACAGCTTCTGTGTGTGAAAAACCTTCAGCATAGACCTGTTTAGATCACATCTTTTGATGTTCATTACAAACAAACATAAAAGCTGCCTTACGTAAAATCTCTGAGACTGGGAAAATAGTTCTAGACAAAACCTTCTCTCCACTTCTCACAGATTTTCATTTAAGAAGTTTTGCAAGTGCTCTGGGTAGGAAATTTATGTTTTTAAGATTGTCCTGTAAGAACAGCACAATAAGAGAATAACTAGCATGTACAACATTTAAGGTGAAAGGCTAATGAGATTGGACAGTTTCTTCCACAGTGTTCCTAATGTTCCAACACACATATTTAAAGCAATATTTATGTTGTGCTGTTTGCTGTTGATATTCCTTGCTTTATTGTGCAGAACTCATAACAGGGGTTATGCTTTGAATAGGGAATTACATTTAATCAGAATATGGCACTCTCTGTGGTACTGAGAACCAAGTACCTAAAATAATTTTAGAAATTTTCACAGTAAGATTTTATTCTGAAGAAGGATTTTTATTATGTGCATATATATAAATATATATATATATAAGTGCTAGTACATTGTCATCTTGCATAAGGAAGGATTTCAAGCAGAAGGAACTGACTCTCTCACTTAATCTTTTTCTCTCAGTATCATCAACTATTTAAAAAGAACTAATATATTGTCATACCCACAAATATAAAAACAAAAAGCACTCTTTCATGTCCATTTTTTAAGATCAAATTTTAATACACTTCATGGCATTGATTTCTCATCTACAGTGTAAGTATTTTATCATCCCAGAGCAAATGGATTTCTTTGCTCTCTGTCATCCTTTTTCTGAAAAACAACAGTAAAATATCTGCTATGTTACCTTTATCTAAATGGCAGCGAGTAATTCTTTTTTCTTTTATTTCGAGGGAAGAGAAAGGGAAGCAGTGGAAACCTTTCAGGATTATTTTGTGTTGTTGTATAGTAGAAGCCAATATGTAATAGGAAAGACAGGTGAATGGTTTGTAAGGTCAGTTTACCCTGATCTCTTTTTATATGATGTCTAACCCTAGAGACTCATTACAAACAGGTTTTTCTCAAGTCTCATCAGAAGTTTATTTTCTCTTTTGTTTTTAATGCATCCAAAATAACAAAGACACATACTAAAGGAAATAAGCTTTTCTGCAGAAAACTTTAATTTTTGATTATTTCACCTGACATTTGTTTGTGTGGTACAATATGCCATTTCTTCCAGTGGCTGATTCAGATTTAAAAGGCTACCAGCCTCCCTTTCTTTTCTTTTGCCCTTTTCTTTCTTTAAAAGCAGCAATCCTGTTAATCTAGTTATAATTCATAGGTGGGCAGAGTCCAGTTTGTTTCAAGATTTTAAGGACTGGAATTAGAAATTTGAATCCTGTCTAGTCAATATCATTTGTAGCAAACAATCACACACTGTTCATTTGTTCCACTGACAATGATTATGATTACTAGGGAATGATTATAGTGTGATAAAATTTGTATCAGGTGGACTTAAGTAACAATGGTCTAGTTGAAACAAAATATATATATATGTATATATATATATATACACATATATAGATATATATATATAGCCTATGAATTTTGGGTTCATAAAGACAACCCCCGAAGTTAAGAAAGGTTAAAACAAATTAGATGGTGATATTAAACAATTATGTACAGTGTGAAAATGTTCAAATTTATAAATCTTTACTTATAAACAACAGAAAAAAAAAGAGAAGTAAATGGAGAAACAAAGGAAGATAATCCATTCTTCTGGAACTGGGGACTTGGAGCATCCACAGTCTCATGTTTTTACAATCCCTCTCGACACTGAAGATACTCATATAAAGATACCACAATAAAAGAAGACTTACCAATGAACTTTGCTAAGGGATGTTTGGAGTGATGGGTTTGTCTTTCCAATTCCCTGTATTCCATGATGGGGCCCTGCTTCTCTTGGCATGGCTGAACACCTGCTTCCCAATGGGAAGTGGTGAATTCCTTGATTTTTGCTTTGTTTGTGCAAGTGACTTTTGCTTTCCTTAATTAACTGTCTTTATCTAAACTCATGAGTTTTTTCACTTTAACCCTCCTGATTCTCTCCTCCATCCTGCTGGTGATTAAACCTCAACAGACATTATAACCTGCATAACATCATTAATCAGACTCATTTTATGATGGCATCACCTTTAAAGAAAGGAGGATATTGGATTTTTAATTTTAAAAAAAGCTTCATTGCATTCTCAGTGGAAATTATATTAGGACACTTTTGAAAGTAAGCACATCCAGGCAATTATTTTATAAAATCTCTTAAATGGCCTGGACAATCTTATTCTAGTGTCAGTCATTTATTTGATTTCAGCATTCCCATAACCAGTAAATATCTTTCTAATTTAAATGTACTGAGGCCTCATCTACAAAAATAGAACCTTTGCTATGACCAATATTTTAATCTAAAGTCTAATTTGTTTATCTGAATAATTTTCTTTACGCATAATGTATATTATCATACTTTGTGAAATAATAACATTTTAGATGCTTGCTAAAATAATAAAATTATTTAATCTAATTTTACATTGTTTGCATCACTAAGCTTCTATTCAATTCAATTTGGGGCCTGCGAGAAAATGTCTCTAGAGTGTTCATGTGTCTGTAAAATATTGTGTGGCAGATAGCCTCATTTAAAAGTCGTCTCTCTATCACAGAGTCTGGATAATAATTGGATCTTACTGATAGATTTGAATTTTAATTACTGTGTTGAGATGAGAGACTAGCCTACCTACTACTGCTTCAGCTACTGATAGGATCTGTCTCTTGCATTTTAAAAATGAAAATTTCAAAGGAGAGAATAACCTCATAGTAAACCACTTGTAATAAACAGGTTAATCAATATTTAATTTTCCTTGTTTACATGAAGAAATTTACTATTTCTTTACAATTTTATTATAGAATAACTATTTTCAAACATTCTTTGCACAATAATTACTAAATATGTCCTTTAGCTGGAGATGCTCCATGCCATAGGTAATCTATTTTTTTTCTCTAGTCCAGCTGTGTGGCTTATTCTTTGTTGTGCCCAAGAATTTGGACATCATGCTTGGGAAAACTATGATTACTAAGTTTGAATACCTTGGGGCTTGCTAATGCTCCAAAAACAATGATTTTGTCCTGAATCATAGTCATTGGAGTTAAAATATTGGTCTTTTTGAAAAGCCAGAAGACTGAAAAAGTTGTTTTTAAATCTTCATTTTAAAGTGCATTCTCCAGCTTTGAAACCACTGTTTTATTTTTTATTTCCTCACCTGTTTTAAGGTTTGTAATGAATATATCTACCATTGTAAAAAATGTAATAGATGACTATTTCTGCCAGAACTGTAATACTTGATTTGTGGATTTGATACAAATTAGAATAAATATATTTAAATATTCCTTCTTCTTTCTGTCATTAACTCCAGGAGAAAGAAAAAGTGGAATAATTTTAGGTTAGTTTATTTATTTGCTCTAGTTCAGTGTGACAGTGGAGCTTATGGCGCTAGGATGAAGGGAGGGGCAACAAATGTTGGCAAAAATGGGTGAGGGCATAAGAAGGGTTGTTTATTTTGGTGGTAGAGTTGGCAGGTTTCAATTTCATTTGTGTGTGAAGCTATTGCCTGAGCTAAGGAGATTTCTGTCCAGAAAAGTGCACTATCTGCTAGAGATGTACTGATGGAAGAGAGAAACTTTTTTTTTCCCTAATCACCAGCACAATTTGCAGTGTTCAGATATTTTTGTAAACAAAACCAAAAAAAGCATCCTGCCTTTTGCGTAGCTGTTTTCATGGTCTGACTGCATAGATTACCTCAGTCTTCCAGTAAAAGATCAAGAGTCTCTGTAGATGGAAATAACTTAATCACTCTGCTGGTTTATCAGCTGGTTAATTCTAGGTCTATCATTATCTCAAATTTTAACAAGCTTTCACCACTGTGATTTCCCCAGTCTTTATCAATACGGAATCACTACTGCCTAAACCAGCAAATTCAGTCAGGCTCAAAGAGGCCACTTTGCCTAAAAACGTCACTTCAGTCTGTCACTGAGCAACAGGAGAGCTAGAACAAATCTTAACAATTAATGTTATTTTTTTGTCATTTTCTCAGGAATATTGATAGAAGCTGAAAGTAGATTACTACATTTTCAAATTTCCTATTTATTACTCTGGCAGTATCCATTTCAAGATCCAGTCATTTTCAAAAATTACAGGGTTTAAAACTGGTATTTATTGCAAAGAAACAGTAGAATTAAATATTTCTGAGGCATCTGAATGACTTCAGACCAAGCAGAAAGCATTCTTTTGACTCCATTCCAGTTAAGCACTCAAGCTTGCAGAAGGCTAATAGCTTGTATATGAAATAATAAATTTATACTAACATGTTTGCCACTCAACAGCAATGTGTATAAATACCTAAAGCCCTCTAAGGTTAAGGAGTTGGTTATTGTCATCAGTGGAGCTGCCAGTGGTCTAATGAGTCCCACCATCCCTGCCAGCTGGTGGTGCACACGCTGTCAGGGCTGTCCTGACGTTCACTAAGTAGTCACAGCTGCTATTTATGCTATTATTATTAGCAGTATTTTATGACAGTTGCCTGCAGTTATGTGTCCATGCATGTCATGGAAGCGTTCTTGTCCCGACAATGTCAGCATGTGTTCTAATGCTGGGGCAGGAGGGAAAGGCTCATGGTACAGTTGCTGAATCAACTTTACATTTTAAAGTCAATTTGCATGAAATTTTAAAGTCTAGAGAAAGAGATAGCTCTATTCACGGTGTGGAGAAAGGACAAAAAAAGCCCAACATGCAAGCAGATATTAGTATGAACAAAAGGCAAAACTAAAAAGGGAGCAGTTGAGTTTTCCATGGACTGGCAAATCTAAGGGTGACTGAATTGAAGCTAACTGGAATAATTTCACCAGATATAGAAAATATAAATAGGAATGTTTAAGAAAACCTGTATAATAAGTTAAAATAAGCATTTTAACTTTTATATGGGAACTGACAGGTTCCCATACCTGATCAATTCCTATAAGTAAAATGACAATTTTTAAAGATTCCTTTATGAAGATAATATTATTAAAATAAATGAACACAAAATAAGCAAGCCGTTAGAAATTTTTTTTTTTTTTTTAAGGCCTTCTTCCCCACCAAGATAATAGTTTGCATCAATTGTTTGGACAATCTGCAAGTAAGTAAATCCCCAAATCCTTTCTTAATCTATTAAAAAAATACATCTTCCTAGTCAAAAAAAAAAACCCTCTTTTTGCTACAGCCACATTGGAAAGTTATACGTACACATTACAGGCTTCCTTGCTAGTCATGAAAGTAGCTGTAGACCTTTTATGTTTTACTGAAGGAAATATAATGCTATTTGATCCTTCTTGAGCTGACTGCTTCCTTGATTTGAAAATGTCCATTTTTGACCTTAGAATATTGAACAAAGTTATCACTCTCATTACTGCATTAGTGTGTGTTTGCAGTATTTTTTAATAATGTTAGTACAATTGCTCATGAAGCCGGATTTTTTGTCTGACTCTGTCACAAGATAATACAAATCTGCTAAGTATACATGGAACCATTCCAGCTAGCTTTTTATATAAGTGCTGGATAATTTCCTATACCAAGGACATATTAATTCTAAGTGGGGACTATGAAAATCAATGCTAATGAGCCTCCCAGTGTGCCTAAACCTTCTCTTATGTAAGTAAACAGAACTCAGTTAAATATAAACTTTCGTGTCCCTTGATGTATAAATGTGATTTTCCATAGCATATTTAGGGGAACTAACATTTTGCTTAGAGCCAGTGAATGCCTGGGCCAATCTGTACCAGATTTGTGCTTCTCCATTCCTCTTCCTTCATGTCTGCATAAAACACTGTGCTCTGCTCCCATAGCAACTGCTTTTGTTTGGGACCATATCTCTGTGTATTCAAAAGGCACCTTGTTTTGCACAGGCCTTTCAGAGTAACCAGTAGGAAAACATTTTTTTTTAAATATTTTAAATTCTATTGACACAGAAGAATGAAACAAAGCTGTGGGACTGTAAGCAAAGAATTCTGTGCCAGGAGGACAGGGTTTGTGTTTTCCATCTTGATCCAAATCTAGCAGAAACACACTGAAGCCAAAATCTGAGAAAGAAGCAGCATTTTTGCAGCTGCAAATGTATCAGTGCTGAGGAGAAACTACATTTTTTTGCCAAACTGAAATTGATAATGAGAAGGAACATCAATGTTTGAAATAATAGACAGATTTTTATTATTTCCCCATACTTTCTTCTAATCCTCTATCTTACTTGAGTTACTTCTTTCCATTTTGGTGTCAGCCTGCATTACTGAAGTCCAAAAAATAGTCTGTATATAGTCATGTAATTGACTGAATGAAGTCACAGTTTGAAGCAGCTGGAAATGGGGATGAACCATGAAAGTGTAGAAAGAATATTTATTTCTATGTACTGATAAAAAATAATTTCTTTTTCTCTGTGATGAGGCAATTTGAAAAGTTTTTCTTTTTTTTTTTCTTTTTCTTTTTTCTCTCTCAGCTGTAATTTCTTAGGCTCTGCACCCAAGACAGGCAAAGGTACTTTTGTACTAGAAATTTTGATAAACTGGAAACATTACTGACAGATGGTCATGCATATTTTCGTTTTCAGTACTGTGCCAAAACTCATGGGCCTAGCAATAATCAGCAGGCAAATTTAAGCTGGAAACAGAATAAAGAAAGCAAAAATGCATGGCATATAATTAATTTTGCTGTAATTTTCTCAAAATTTGTTGCCTATTATCACTATCCTTGATTGCTTAGAAGTTTTATAAAACTTTATCCCTTATATAAAATCTTCAGAATACTCTAGTTATTAGTATTTTTTGCGAAGTTCTGTTTACTTTTTGTAGATGTTTTGTGGGCCCTCAGAAGTAATTTATAAAATTGCTGTGTCATTATAGGTCTTAACTTCATTGAGGACCCATGACCCTGCAGCATGAAATTCAATTCAGACTGCTAGATTTGAGACTCCAGTGTATACAAAAAAATTTAGCCAATTTAATAGGATTAAATTCTAGATCAAAATGAATAAGACACACCAATATTAGCTACCCTTTAGCCAATTTAAGAACATCTGCACAAGGGATTTCACTGGTTTAAATCAATTTAAGAATTTATTTAACTAAATTGTTACAATTTCTTTCTGTACACAAGGGACAAGTTACGTGAGTTTTATATTGGGAAGAGTTAATCACTTACCTACAATACCATGGATTTCAAATATTATTGATAGAAAGCAGGTAGGTGCTTTCCATAATAAATATTAGGGCTAATTTACACTGTCTGGGGGATGGACATGACTGACAGATACAAGAGAACTGGATAATTATATATCATAATTATATATTTCTATCTATGTATGTTTACAATAAAGGTAAGTTATACAGGTATGAAAGTACAGGGGAATTGGAAAGCTGTCAGATTCAAGAAAGGATTATGAAGTTGTTATAATACAATTGATGGTGAATAGGAAGTCTTCACAGCAAGAATCTGTGATATACATTGTGTTTTGTATTTTTCATCCTTTACCTGCCAAAATCAAGTCTTTCACAGATGTGTTAACAGTGCAGCTCAAACCTCTTTTAATAAACAAAACAATTCAGTGTCTCTTCAGCAGCTGTTTAGTCCTTATATTTCTGCTAGGAATACTAGGCAGAATGTCTAATACTGACACATTTGACAATGCCTACTCAGCCTGTAGACAGCTATTCCCTTGGAGCTAAGTGCTCCTTCCTTTGGTAACATCAAATTGCAAACTAGTTTTCTGTCATTATAGATGAGATCTGAACTGATATTTCTGTTTCAGTTCAACTACATCTTGTAAGGGTGGATTGACTGATGTCAGTCAGTCCCTGTTGGTGCATTCCCAATAGTCATGGAAAGCTATGGAAAACTGAAACACATGTTTTTGTGTGTTTCTATTTAAGTGCCCCTATACAATGTACCTCATTACTTACCAGGACCCTCAATTTCATTAGGTTTTTTTGTTTCTTTCTTTAACAGAACTGTTGCAAAAGTGTCACCATGCAAAATAATTTTTCATCATTGTCCTTATGTTTTCACATTCATTTTCAACACTGAGATGTATTTAAAATATGAAAATGAAACATGAAAAATTAAGACCCGAATATTTCAAAAGCTGTCATGAAAGTGAAGATGGATGCCTGAAATATAAAGACTTGTAACAGAATATTAAAAAACTCCCTAGAAGCCCTTAACTCCTTAGAAACCCTTCCAACAGTTATAGAAAAGAACTGGAATATGTTCTTAATAAGATTAAGGAAGCCACAGTTTTCTTAAAGTTCTAAATACAAACAACTATTATATCAATTAAACTTCCATGTTTGAAAGTGCCATTTCAAGTATCTAGGATGCAGATACCCAAGTGCTGCATAATCACCCCTATGAACCACTGGTTTCAGATGGCTCCAAAATGAACTCACCTCAAGGAACAGTTGAGCCCCTCAGCCAGAGTGGTGCTACATCTGGAGAGAGATATTTAAGAAAGAAATGAAGCAATGAGAGGTGTGAGGAAAAAAGTGTGAGAAACAGCCCTGCAAATGCCAAGGTGAGGGAAGAAAGCGGGGAAGGAGGTGCTCCATGTGCTGGAGCAGAGGTTGCCTTGCAGCCCTTGGAGAAACCACACTGGAACTAGGTTTATCCCGAAAGACTGCAGTTTAGAGACAGAATTCATATCAGAGAAGTGAGAGAAGGAATAGCGACAGAGAGAAGCTGTTATGGAATAATCACAACTCCACAGTTCCTCATAAGCCTGTCAACATCAGAGATGATCAGGGATCAGAGAGGAGTCAGGAGTCAGTAGTAAAGCTGAGTATGAGAAGTGGAGAGAATCTGTTCTAGGTTTTGTTCTTGATTCTCGCTGCATAAATATGTTTTAATCAGCAATAAATTACATTGATTTTCACCAAGCTGAGTTTGCTTTGACAGTAAATGTTAAATGATCTCCCTGTCTTTATCTCTGCTTCTTTTTATCCCACTGTCCTATTGAGGGGGATGAGAGGGCAGCTAGATGGGCATCAACCAGCCGAGTTTTCCCAGCACATTGGGGTGTATTATAGTAATGTGGAACATGCCTGTCTTAAAAGGTAAAACTCTGGTAAAATTCTGTTTTTTTTCAATATAAATTCTAGAATTTTACAGTGATTATGAAGACAATAACAATACTTTAACCTGTTCCATTTTGGTTTGATTTATAAGGGTTGTCAAAATAGGAAAAAAAGTGACTGGTCCTCATACCTACCATTGCAGTTAAAAAAGGAAGAACACCCTTCTAACTTATGTAAAATAGTTTACAAGTTGTGATGATGAGAATGTAAAGTGCTGATCACATGCTGTCACTGTTGTTTGCAACAGTAATTTTAAGAAAAGATCATTAAGGGAAATAGACAATTAGGTTGTGAAGAAAAATATTCACAAATGGTTTCAAAAGCTCTTTCTAGTAGGTGTCTAGGTTGAAAACAAACCCCTAAAAGGTGCATACATGATTGCTTCTTTTGGTGACAATAAATCTGACACAGTTGGGGCACTTAATTTATTTACTTCATTATTTTCAGATTGATTTGTTTTATTTTATGATTAGGTATAAAACTACCTGATACTGTATTCAGTATAATGGCATTCAATTGACAAGAGAAAAAAAAAGTACACAATCAAATTCATTCTCAATTTCTCTTTTTTCAGATAATTCCTGTTACAACATAACAACTCTAGAAACTTTATAGAAAAAAAATAGTTTGGGGTTGGGGCTTTTTGGGTTTTTTTCCCCACACTTGCAATACCTAAACTTTCCATCCTGTTGAGAATTCAGAGTTTCTCAGGTGACTATGAAAATTAATGTAAATATGAGCTAAGAACAGGTAATTCATGTTTTACCATTTGTTTGATAGTAATATCAAAATTGGAGGATTGGAAGATAACCCAGATATTGAGTAATTAAGAAAGATGATGAAAAAGCTGTAAAATCTGTAAAACTTTGATATGGAAAGACTGGGATAATTTTCTTTAGAAGTTAAGTAAGCAAGACAGGATATGGAAAAAATTTGTTTGTCAGGAACAGGACAGTATATAATCTAATTACTAAGCATGAAATTTAAACCAAATTAAATGATAGTTTGAAATTAAACTACTTCATTCACTGAAGTGAATAATTCTTGAATCTTAGAGCTTAACCAAACAATAGGCTGATTTCCTAGGTCACCTAGCTCAGTCCTACAAAGCTCTAGGTAAAGCCTAAAAATTAAACTTTGCTCAAAATTTACTCAAATTAAAATTTGGTCAGAAATTTGGCAAGACTTTGGATCATCAATATATGTGCTGGGAAAAAGTACTACTGAGTCTCATTACTGTCCAACTTTTACATGTTACACTGATAAGTTTCACTTAATTTCCATTGTTCTGTATTCAAGGTTATCCAAATGTTCAATATTAAATACTGCTCACACACTTCATTGATTTTATCTTACAAATTTTATCTGGTTTCTTAAACACACTCCAGCTTGTTTTACCAAGGTCATTACGAAATATTAAATGCAATCAATCTCAAGATATTCGTTATGACTTCCACAGTTACTCTGATCACAGTTCATAATTTTTTCTTGCAATAAGACTATTACCATTTCAACTTTAGACAATTAAAAAATAATAAAAAAATTACAAAGCTTGTAGTAAGTCCTGTCTGTATGTCAAATAAAGATTTTTTTCATGTAACACTGCATCAAATGACCCAACATGTAAAGATTTATTATATTTACGTCAGTCCTTCATTGGTTGTTTAATCCATGGCAGATCTGAAAAAGCCCCTCATATTTTTGATCCCATTGTATTCTATAGATTCTTTCATTTATTTTCCCTCATTATTTTCAAATTTCTTCAGTATAAGTTCTTGAGTTTTGACATTGTTGAGATTCATTCTTTCCATTCATTCATTCTGTCTTCACAGAATGTTGTATTTCCTTTCCTCAAAGCTTAAAATATACTTTTAGAAACTGACATGGCTCATGTTTTAAAAATATTCTTTGACAACTTTCTGATCTTAACTGCCTAGTTCTTTTGATATAAACATGTCTCCTTGTCGTTCTAATTGGGAACGGCCGGAAAGAACGACACAGACTCTCAAGGGAGTCAGAACAAGAGGATCCCTTAGTTTATTGCTAGCAGGCCTGCTTTATAGACAGATACGTGGAAAGTACAGAAAGGAAACTCTTATTGGTTAGTAAACTGCTACATCACCATCATTGGTCAGTGGGGCTCACCACCCCCCTGACTTTCTCCTGCAAGGAAAACAAGGAACACATAACAACACCTGCAAGGTTGTTTTGTGTTCCTGAGGATTGTTTTAATTCCTTCTCATGTCTTTCCCAGACTACTCTCTCAGGGCCAGCCTGAGAAGCTGTGCGGCCTGTAATCTTGTACAGGCACTGTAGTTCAGATTTTAGCATCCATATCTCCTCTTCCACAACTTCTTTTCAAGTGTGAGCCTCTACTTGGGTGTATTAGCTTTCAATTTTTCTATTGGACCTATGGGAGCATCACCATTATTAGAAAAAAATGAGAAAAATATAAGTACAGTTGTTTTGAGTAATGTCTAGATTGCCTTTAATATTTTCCCCATGGAAAATTTGCCTTATTCCCCTCATGTATTTATTAGTTTTTGCTTAATTTATATGGTTGAGTAAACCGATCCTATTTGTTTTTAAATCATTTGCAACACTGAATCAAGATTGTCTTTTGGGACCTACTACTGACCACTAAGATAAACTTTCTTTTCTCAGTGTTCTTCCTTTTTTTCCCTTCATATCATTTTAAGGCTTAATAAATCTTCAGAGCTACATATTTACCACTCAGGTTTGAAGTACTTTGCTGTAAGAAATATATATTCTAGATAAATTTTGCATCTTTTGCAAAAGTAAAAAAATCCAAATCCCTGCATCATTACAGTACAGAGCCTTTGATTAATTTCTTTGACTTCTCAGAATTGTCCACTTTGAATTAAAAGAAAAAAAATCCCTGATAAATTTTTTATATATCATATTATTTCCTTTTAATTTAAAGGAAGATTATTTTCTTAGTAATGAATTTTTGGAGTGTTGATATTTCTCCAAACCAAGGAAAAACAGCTTCCACTCTTCTTAATTCATTGATACTCTGTGAAGAAATCTGATGGATGTCATATTCTAAAACATTTTGTCATATTCCAAACTTATCTAAGCCTCACCATTATTAAAATTAAACTAACATAAAAAAAGGTTTACAACATTACTTACCAAGAATATAAACAATGCTGAAATCAAACATTTTTTAAATTTTCTGGTTTCAATGAATGATGGATCCAAGCACATAATTTTTCAGAGTTTAGCAATGTTTTTTTATGATACCCAGATATGACTTTGCACGTAATGAACACTGTCAGGCGTGGAATGAGCACCATATAATGTTATTGGGATACTTGGTGTGTGTTTCCATCTACTGTTCCCTAACAGAGGGGGACAGCTTCCTGCTTCCACCTCAACCCTCCTATCTAGGAGGACACCACCTTTTATTTTATACAAAGAAAAACAGGTCTGAATAATTGCCCTGCTCCAGAAGCATGGAACAAGCAACAAGACTGCTTGATAGGGACCCCTGTGTGTTGGAGTCTGAGATACAGATTGTGTGCCCTTGTTTTTAATACTTAGTTATAGGATTCACAAAAACCACTGAATTTCATATAATATGAAATTCATGGGCATGTTTTCATGGTGATACATGAGAACAAATGCTAAAGTTAAGAAAAGTGTAAATGTGTAGATTAGAAAGTTTCTTGAATCACTGCTTGAATGGGTTGAGGTTTAGAGTTTAAAGTAGTTTAGAGAACAGAAGACAAGATGGAGGACTTAGGGTGTTGTCTCTTCTCCTTCTTCTTTCTTCTTCATGTTCTTTCCTAGAGGTTTTTGGGTAGTAGTAGGTGATTGGGTAGCAAATGCCACAGTGCAGCACAAAAGTGTTGGGTCATTGGGTCACTAATAAAAATAACTTAGTTGGCATTTGTTAATTGGGTAAATGGACATATAAAAGACCTTGAAGAAGATCTTTGTTGGCCATTTTACCCCTTTACTATCATAGTGCACATAGCTCCTTGTACCTTGTAATGTTGATAAGAAAAAATAAACAACTGAGACCGAACGAGAGAAAACACAAGCCTCCCGTCTCATCAATCTTCAGTTCAAAGGGAAAAAGAACCCAAATCCAAAAATTCATAACTAGACACCTGTGTTGTTTCACTCAAAGGATTTCCACTCTTTACTACCTCTTTCCTTGACACTTGACCCCCTTTTTGCCACGTATATACCTTACCTTCTCTGCCCCAACATTCTCCCAGGTAAATAATTTCTCTGTAATTGCTTTTTCTTTGTCAGCTCCATTTTTCCATACCTATACCCAGTTTTGATGGTTTTGAACCCATGACCTAGGTAGAATTAGTAGTGGGTCACCAGTGATGCCCTCCAGTTACATGTGAGGCTTGGCTCCTGTAGCCACCCACAAGGATGCCACCATCTGCTTGGCACTGTGCCTACCTCTTGTCCAGTGCTCACACTGCTGGCTGTCATTTCATGCCACTAGTCCTGCCAGTCCAGAGGTTTTCTTGTCACACTCCATTAGTGCAGCAACAAGCCAGTGACCTAGTCATTTCCTGCAGTCTTTACAGTGGCGAGGACAGCTCCTTCCCTAAAACCACAAAGTTCCATAAACTCCAGAAAAGTGTTTCTGAACCTGTTTCTAACATCCTGGTGCAGGTTGTTAATAGCATTACTATTTTTTTAAATTGCATATATGGTCCAGCAGGCTGATCTCATCCAGCCCAAGAATGAATGAAAAACTGCTAGATAACCAAGAAAAAAAAAAAAAAATTATCCTGCATTTTTTTCAAGCGGATTCCTTCTCCCGAGTGTCACACATTATGATTTTCTATCTATAATGCTGCATTTATCACATTTCATTTAGACAGACAGGAGAGAAAGGCTCATCTACTGTTTTACATTCATGCACTTGAATGCTGGAATAGTCACACTTAGCACTGATAAGAGTGACTTTGACTTGAAAAATAGGCTCTTCAAAACACATTAGCATTTGGGGAAATCAGTGTTCTGGGACTTTCTGATAAGTTTTTAATTCTATTTGAAATATTTTTAAAACTACAGACACAATCTAGGATAACTCAATTATTTAATATACCCTTGTACAATTGAATACACTTTATTACAATTTAAGTGTCCCTTCATACAAAGGATATTATAATATTAGGGCTTTGAGCATAAAAGAAATTATGTATGTGCAATTTTGCTTGATATTAAGAATTTTAATACAGAGGAAAATTCATGATTTTATGCAGAAAAAAATGTCTCATATCATTATGAAAGCTTATAAACAGTAATTTCCTAAGGAAATTCTGTGGATATAATGTATAAACCAACAAATAAACGGAATATGACAGTGGTCCCTTGAGTTCCCATTGAAAAGAGTGTCTTTGGCACATTTAACCTGAAAAATAACATTTTTTATGATCTTTTTCTCTTGTTGATATTAATCACATATTGCACCGTATATTACAGGTTCAAAATGTTAGCAAAATTAGAGATTAGAATTTATAAAAAAGGAAAAATTAGAACTTGGAACTTCACCTCTTGTGGTAGTCCTCTCCCCAGAGATGCCATGCATTAAGAGTTCAGATGACAAATCAATGAACCTGAGCAATGAATCTAGGGTGTCAAGGATAACTTGACAGTGAATTGGTTTGAATTGAACTTGACTTCACATGTACTAAAAGTCCTGATGAGACATTTTAGGGGAAGGAATCTCATTGAAATGGACGAACAGGCCTGCACATACTGGCAGAGAGAGATGTATATTACCTTTTACTGAACTTGAATGTGCTGTTGGAATTTTGTAAAGGTTCCCTTAAGAGACACACAGGGGGCATTCACCTTTCCTTGAGAATTTAACATGGAAAGAGCAGGCTGAAAAAGCATTGTTTAATTCAGGAGAGATTGGGTTATATCAGTTTTTAAGGAATGAGAATTCCTTCCCAAAATTTTATCCCCATGTTCTCTTTCAGAAAAGTATATACTTTCTATGTCTTACTTCCAATATGAAGACCAGCCTTTTGAATTCAAAATTATTGACTTTCAATGAATGAAATAATTGTTCAATTAGACCTAGAGTTCTTTGAATCATTTTCTGTCTCAAGACTTTTCAACAAAAATTTATTTAATTTTTAATTTGCTTCACACTTTAGCTCAGCAACTTACATGAATATGTCCTGAATTGCTTTGACAATAAGTTTTATAGTCTAAATTTATATATATATTATATATATACATATATATATATCAATATACATATATGTATATATGTGTATATTGACTTCTTGTGTACCAAAAGAACTGTCTATCTTGTCTTGGACAAGGCAAATTACACCATCATTAATATTTCCTTGCTATTTTCCTCAGTAATTGTTTTGGAAAGTGTTTTCCAGTAATTAAGCAAAGTTAATCCTGTTTTATATAGGCATGCTAAGAAAACCATGGTCCAAAGGTGTATGCCACAGACCTAATACATTCTTGTATGTCTGGAACTTTAAAACAAATTTACCTTTTTTGATGTTGCTGTATATATGAGCCCTGTTATTAAGATGTTAATGAAATGTACACAAATAATAGCCAATATTTAAGTTAATTTCAGCAATGAAATTGAGCTTACCGAGCTCTAGGAGCATAATAAGGCTGTTACAGAAACATGTTGACAAAAACTTTACAATCTATGTGTCATTAAGTTTAGGGAAAAGGAGTCCCCCAGAAAGAGCCCTTAAATATTTAGAACAAAAATTGCTGTTGTGAAAATTTAACTAAAAATATTAACAAAATACATTTTTAGAGTAAGATTTTAGTTTTCTCATAAAAAAAAATGTGATTGCTTAATAAATAATGTAAACTCCCCTGGGATGTTAAAAGAGATTTCACTTTAGCTTTTCTGATTGTTTCATAAGGATTAATTTCAAACTCCATTTCATAAAATATAACAACATAAATAATAAAAAAATGACTAAATTAAAGTAGTTTCTTTGTAGAAGAGGCTCCAGTATTGTAAGATGAGCATAGTCTTTTTTCATGTATCTTTATTTTGGTTGTGATGAGGAACAAAATTGCAATATTATGTGGATTAACAAAATAAAATATTCAAATCTGTTCCATTTTATTTCAGTGTATGATTTCTATTTTCAATAACTTTTGGCAAAAATAAAGGCAAGTTTTGATGGAACGTTTGTGTCAAGTTGAAAACCAGAAACCACTTCTGAAGTTATATAACCTCCTAACTCCTCTATATCTCTTTAAACTACTGCAACAGAAATCTGTATTGTAACCATACAATAAATATACCAATACAAAAACTTGAGCAGTATCTCAGTGCTGCAAAGCTGAAACCCCAGATTTTCAAGTGACTTGTTCACCTGTAGGTTGTTTTGAAAGTCAATGAGACTTAAATTTACAGTAGATGTAAAAACAGAGAAGGTTGGGATTGTGGTTCTGTCTATCACAACTAATTCCTATTCCTTTCTATCAGGACAAGGATTTCAGAATTGGAAGTTAACATCATAAACTAGATGGTTATTTTCATTTTAGGTATCTAATATCTGTAAACTCAGTTTGAAAAAAAAAGTGTCATATTTCAAAGTTTCACTTAAATATATAATCTTCTTTGACTTAGCTAAATGAAGTTGAAAATTGTAAATTTATCTCAAGTTCAGCCCATAGCTACCCATTGTAAACACACTGCAGGCCTCTTGTCTGTCAATACAGTTACTTGCATAGGTTATTTCTACATAGATTAGTCCAGACATCAAAAAAAAAAGCATCTGACCATCTGTTGGACCCCACTGTGATTTGTGTCATGCTAATTTGTCTTGTAAATTCTGCCTCTGGAATTTTATCTCACACTAAATACTACTGCAACTATGAATTTTATCAATGTGACACTCAATGTGGCTTCAAGAATTAAGCCAAGCAAAAACCATACTCCATGATCTAAAATAATATTTTTGAAGTCAAAACAACGTGTCTCTAAAATGTTGGTATGCAATTTCAGTACCACAGTTACTTCCCTTTCACAACACCTTTCCTTGAAAAAGTCAGAGACAAAATATTTCTTCTATTATTCATCCTTTCATCAAACATATTTGGAATACATTGACTTTGGATTTTTAGCTGTCCTTCAACACAGTCATTATTTTTCCCTGATAAAGATTCTTAAAAAATTTCTTGAATAGAAAAGTTCAAACACCTTATTGTACAATTTCTGTAACACATATTCTGAAATGAGCCACCTGGGAGTGTCTTTGAAGCTGATGCTTTGATGTGTCATTCATTTTCTTTCATTTTTTAGCTGAAATTGCTTGAAAGTCACTGCATTTTGTCCTTATTCTGCTTTCCTGTGAATTCATTTGATGTCAGTAGAATCTGCTGTTATCACTGAACTGGTAGAATAAAGTGAACAAAATAAACCATGACTAGTTTATGGACAAGAAAAACAACATCAAAGTGCTTAAAGTTATTTCAACGGTTAGGAATGACTGATATTGCACAGTAACTGGATAACAAGTGTATTGACTTTCTTTCATTTTATTTTGAATTTAAACTTTGCAGAGACATTTTGAGATCTGTTTTATCAAAATGTCAGTATTGCAATGAAAGGCTGCTTTTTGTATTTCTTTCTTGACCACGTGGGAAATAGGCACCCAAAAAAATCAAGTCAGTTCATTCTCCACTGTAAGAGATAGAAAGTGCTTGTTCAGCTGCAGTTACTAAAAAAAAAAACCACCAAAAAACAGCAACCAAATAAATAAACCAGAAATTGATTTAATGAAAAAAATATGATATTTCATTATTTATTTCCACTTGATATTAAAAATGAAATAAACAACATCTTATCAGCAAGATGTGAGAGATCCACTGCTTGAGAGACTCCAGTTGGATAATGGAAGGCACAGGTTCGAGACACTGATACATATTTTACATAAACCAAGGAAGTTTAAAACTAACCCATGTATGTCCCTCTTTCTACATCAATCCTCTAACTGCTGATTTCTTACTGTTGCTGCTCTGGTCCTCATATTTTTGGTTTTACTGTGAATTTCACCCTAGGTCTGATGAAGATCTGATGAATTTCATTACCAATTTTCTTCTAAAAGTAAACAGTGTTTTTCTCAAGTTCTTCAGTGGCTCTGCTGTTGACACTGTAAATATATCCAAGAGCCAAGTCTTAGGAATTAATAGCCTACTGTAAGTGAGTATATTATAAATTCTAGCTTCAGCTATTGTCCCCAGAGTGACATTTCCGAATAAACTACTTTATTAATAAACATTATTAAGGATGTGTTCAAGTTGACAAACAATTTAAATGACAGAAGAATTTTCTCCACTATTTCAAGATAGCGCAGAAATGTCAGATTCAGCAGGCCAGGATATTTCATCCTTATGAGGAGCAGCTGAAGAGCTGTTTAGCCTGGAGAAAAGGAGGCTCAGGAGAGAGCTTACTGCTCTCTACAACTACCTGAAAGGAGGTTGTAGTGAGGTGGGAGGAAGGTCTCTTCCCTCAAGTAACTAGTGACATGTCAATGGGAAATGACTCAACTTATACCAGGGAAGATTTAGAGTTGGTATTAAGAAAAAACTGTTCATGGAAAGGCTGCCAAGTATTGGAACAGGCTGCCCTGGGGAGTGGTGGAGTCACCATCCCTTGATCACCTGATTTCAATGATAAAATTCCAACACTACACTGTTTTACTCATCATTTCTCCCCTTGCTACTTTTTACAACATTTTGCAAAATGGATGCTAAATCTCTTATCAGCCAAAATGGCTGTAAGAATTAATTCAGCTTGCAGATAGGAATTAAGAATTTACTGTTCTTCTGTGTCCCATCTTCTGTGATGATAATATTTTTTGAAACAGCAGACACATTTTTTTCTCTTCATAAGATGTTTATATACTATACACAACCAAGTTAGTGGTTGTGTATAGTATATATGCAGTCAAAACTATTCTCAGGCAGGAATTTTTTTTAATTATGTATGATATGTTTTCAAGGGTAAAGGTAAATATGCATATATTTACTTTTCCAAACAAATGTATGTGGAACCATCCTATTGTGGATCAGTATTTTCACACTGATTTTTCTTTATACTTTATTCATGTACACAAAACCCTTCCACCTTTTCTGAAGATTTGAGAAATTAAATCCTGGCATTAAATAATATTTTTTGACTCTGACACAAGGATTTTCAGTTCAATTTATATTATTAGAAATTAAAGTATTTTAGGATTATCTCACTCTAGTTTATTTTCTTTATGTAAGATGCTTCACTCTGTAATTAGTACAAAGAAAATAGAATGTTTTTTGATTATCCAGATAAGAATGGAATTCTTAGCATTGCACTGTATAGAAGGTGCCCTATTGTAGTGGGGAACACTAAATTTTCCTTCATTTTTCATTTTATGAAGAAGTTCTAGGATAGAGAGTGTGTTATTTAAACAACAATTTTATAGCGCCTGAGGTATGACTTTGATTTTCACACATGAGCCAATTGCAAATCTATTAGCATCCCTGTTACATTTAGAATGGGCCAGCTTTGAAGCCAGTTGGAGAGAATTTCTGGCACAAAGGAAGCATATATTCCATCAGAGAGTACAGTGTAGAAAGCAGGTCTTTGTAGGAGGCTTTTACTTTGTAAAGTGAAAGAGAGAATAAAAGCCCCTGCTTTTATCAAATTTCTAGAGATGTTGAGATGTAATTTAAATGCACTCCATAGTCTCTACACTGCTCTTTTATTACTATAGAGCATAAAAGGACTATAAGTTTGAATTTTGTGTGGAGATCTCTTATCCTCTTCATGTTATTCTACTAAACCTTTTTCTAGGTTTTTTTTACATCATATAATTACATAAATAGGATGCCTTTCAATATAATCAAAATAGTCTGGTATTGCTTGCTTCCAGTGTGCATTAAAATTTATTAATTGTATCTTTTTCATTCATGAAATCCTCAGAACTATAATAATCTTTTTCTTTCTTTCTTTTTATTTTTCCAAGTGTTCTAAGCATTGCATTAAACTGAATAAAAATCAGTGTTTATAATCAGGTCAATGTAACTTGCATCAGGATATAATTTTAAACATCTGTTTAGGAAGCTTTCTTCCTAAAGGAAATTTGTTGACTTTTGGTATCTATTTTATCCATATTTGTTCTTCAAAAATTTGAGATTGAGGATAGAATCTGGTCAGTTTTCTGATATTTACAAAATTTTGATACCTAATAACTTTAGGAGGAAAAATATCGAGCACTACTTTTTCACTCCAACTTTGAAGCTGAAGTAGATTAAGAATAATTAATAATTTTCAGTATTTTTTATTTCCAGTTATTGTATTAAATTGAACTTTTGGTAGTTTCTGAGATTCTAGGATTAAAAAGGAATTATTTTATTTTCAAGAAGATGAGTTTTATACTTTTAAGGAATGATCTATTATTATGCAGCATCATTAAAACATGGTGGGTTTCATAATCATGTTAACCGGCATGTTTGCAAAGTATATGTCTTGTCTACAGTATCAGAATACTGTATGTGTTATGTGACACCAGTGTTTGAACTGATGTTATTAGTCATAATGAAATTATCTCATGTGTTTGCACTGTCTCTGGTAAGAAGCACTCACTCTTTTTTCCTCTGGTGTTTTCTGAACTAACCAATAAAGCTGAATTCTCAGCAAGTCCGCTTATATTATGACAAAGTAAATACTTCACACTTTGCTTAAGGAAGACATCACCAAATCCTGGCAAGCTGTAGGTTCCTCAGGGATTTTTTCTGGAGCCTGTGGATGAGCGGGGAGGTGAGCTAGAAAGAAAGAAAAACCTTGAATGCATTGTTTCTTAACCCATTGACAATCTAGTGCTTTTTTCCTGCACAAACTCAAACAATGTACAAGAAAAGGTGAGGAAAACAACTTATGTAAATTGTTCCTTGCAAAGATTGTTACCATTTCCCCTTGGTTATCTTTAATAGGAGTGGTAACTTCCTATATTAAAAATATTGGCATTTAATCCCAATGAATTAGGTAAAATCACATTTTAGTCCAAAAGTTTGCTACTTAGGTCATAAAAACCTTGAAGAAAAAAACTGAGTACATAAAACTACATAGCTTATGGAGACGGGATTGTTGCTTGAGGTCAGGATATTTTTACTGATCAGCCACTGGAAAGTTTAACTGGGTTATTTATGTAAATAGGTGGGAATGGGTTGAGGCAAACCAGCTTAAGGACACTATGTGTGTGTGTGTGTGTGTGTGTGTGTGTGTGTGTGTGTGCGCGCACACATTTTTCAAGGGAGAGTTTAGGTTTATTGAAGTAATATAAAGAACAAAGAAATGCTTTCCTTTGATTTATCTATACAGGGTTATCAAGCTCTAGTTAGTCAAATGGGAGTGCTGTGTCCTGTTCTGGGGTCCCTACTACAAGAGAGACACGGAACCCTCTGAAGCAGATCCACACGAGGGTGACAAAAAGGATTAAGGCACTGGAGCATCTCTCTTATGGGGAAAAGATGAGAGCTGGGCCTCTTCAGCTTTGAGAACAATGACTGAGAAGGATCTCTAAGTATCTGAAGGGAGGGTGCCAAGAGGATGGATCCACAGTTTTCTAGGTGGTGCCAAGTAATGGAACAAGAGAGAATGGACAGAAACTGATGTACAGAAAGTTACACCTAAATATGAGGAAAATCTTTACTGTGTGGGTGACTGTGCACTGGAACAGGCTGCCAAGAGAGGTGGTGAGGTCTCCCTCATTTGAGATATTCAAGAACTATCTGAATGCAATCTGTGCTGCATGGCCATCCCTGCTTGATCAGGGAGGTTGGACCAGACAACCCACTGTGGTGCCTCCCAACCTGACTCATCCTGTGATTCTGTTTTTCTGTGAAATATAACAATATGAGAATACTATGAGTTGGTTCATTAAGATACAGCGAGAGGACTTTAAATTGACACAATCAACACTCTCATGAAGTGTGATAAGTCACTTATGGATGCTGGATCTTTTTTTTTTATTTTTTTAATAACTGAGAATTCTGTATGTCAGCCATAACACAATTTAAAGTCACCATCATGTACACAAAGTCTATAGCTTCAGTGTGATTTGCAGAAGAAGTGGAAATGGCTGCTGTCAGCTTCAGAACAGAGGAGGAACGAAATCTGTCATGAACCTAGAGAACTTAATATATCACTAAAGACAGTTAATTTAGCAGCCATGACCTATGTAGGCAACAGAATTAATAGCAAGTCTGTTCAGCAATGATGTTCTCCCTGCTGTGCCGTTGGGAGTGCAAGTCAATATTCTGATTTCAGCAGAGCTTTCTGTACAGCCTGTTCTGGCTCTGCTTCCCCATCACATACATCTCTCTTGGTGTCATGGCAGCCAACCACCATGTTTCTAAACCAATTGTGTGTTTAATTTGATTAAAGGAGTATTCTAACTCTGTGCTGTGAAGTGACCGAAATGGATTGTGGAATTAAAACATGAAATAGACCTGGGATTGATTAAAGTTCTTTTTATTGTTGAGCCCTTGTATTCCATTTAGAAAGTACTAGATTTTCTCCTGACATCCAATATCCTTTTATGCGAAGCAAAATAAAGAAAAATGGTTGGGACAGGGCTTTTGTCACAGGTGTATCGTGACTTTGTAATGGTAAGGCTACTCTTGCAATGTTTCTAGATTTATTTTCCCAACTCTTCTTGAGGTATTTTTTTTCTGTCAAGAGATCTCTTTGCAATACTTTTGAAATGAACTTCCCAAATATACAGGTGGATGAAACAGCAGGGCAAACAAATATAACACAAAAACCCAGCAGGTTTCCATCCAGACTATCTTAAATAACAGTTTTCTTTGGAGAGAGTGAAATTGTCAAACCCTGAAAGTAGTTTTATCTGTGTTGATTGCTACAGAATCACTTTCACATATTTTAAATTCTGGAAATACAAATAGGTTTTCAAACTACTGAGCAATGATAATATTTCTAAAGTATTGTCTATTGTAGATGTAGTTTGATATTGTATTTGAAAATAGTGACATTTGAACAATTGTCAGGAATTTTTGTAATTTAGAAAAGAATTTTAAATTTATGTTCCAAAGAACTAAAATTTGCTAGATTGAAAAAGTAACTGTAGAAAGACTATTTGAAATACAGAAATAATGTTTTGCCTCATTTACTGTATGAAAGAGAAAATACAACTCTAGGATACATAATAGAATTAAGATAATTAAATGTCTTTTAATGCATGTCCTTATTTGCTTAAGTACAAATATGTGTTGAAGCAGCCTTATCTCAGAACTGGAGTCATATATTGATTTAAAGTTTGGCTTCTTTCTTTCTTTCTTTCTTTCTTTCTTTCTTTCTTTCTTTCTTTCTTTCTTTCTTTCTTTCTTTCTTTCTTTCTTTCTTTCTTTCTTTCTTTCTTT